>NW_027590766.1:0-181388 GCF_964213995.1 Mustelus asterias
TATCAGTTTTCTGCTCAGTGACTCTGCGCTGTCGTGTGTCATGAAGGGCCGCCTTGGAGAACGCTTACCTGAATATCCAAGGCTGAATGCCCGTGACGGGCTGGCTGTAGAGATTTGCATTCTAATTAGTATTCTGTAACTTGATTTCTGTGTCTGTGCACTGTTGGAGAACAGTTTTTTCACTCCATCTGACGAAGGGGCAGCGCTCCGAAAGCTTATGGTATTTGCGACCAAATAAACCTGTTGGACTTTAACCTGGTGTTGTGAGACTTCTTACTGTTAATACATGTGACAATAATAAATCAAATCAAATCAAAATCCTCACTGTGCTGCAGTCTTGATTTAATCATCTTTCTAATTTAGTCTAAATTCCTCCATCTTCTCTTCAGCGTGAAGTCTTCCGGCTTTCCCAACTCCAACTTGGCATCACCTCCATTAGCAATGACTCACATTTCTCCTGGGCCTTGAACCAGATAAATACTAACCCCAAAAAAGCGCTAAAGCAGCAATATTCAGAGGACAAGGAGCATCTTAAAGGTAAAAAAGGGATATAGAGAGCAAGTGGGAAAGTGAAATTTAGGGAAGAAGTTCAAGAACCTGGGACAGAATGGGATTTAGGGAATAGCAGGGTGAAAGGATTCTTGTCCTCATTTTCAAATCCCCCATAGCCATGCCCCTCCCTATCTTTTTAATATCCTCCAGCCCCGCAACTCTCCAAAATATCTGCCCTCCTCGAATCCTGGCCTTTTGAGCATTCCCAGTTGCTCCACCATTGTTGGCCTGGCCTTCAGCTGCCTGGATCCCAAGTTCTGGAATTGATCCCTCCCTGTAGCTCTTCATCTCACTTTCCTCTGTTAAGATGCTCCCACGGAGTTGGGGGTAGTGTGTTAAAGTGGATTGGGGACTGGCTATCCGACAGGAAGCAAAGAGTCGGAATAAATGGGTGTTTTTTCCGGTTGGAGGAAGGTAACTAGTGGCGTGCCGCAGGGATCGGTACTCGGGCCGCAAACTATTTACCATTTATATCGATGATCTGGAGGAGGGGACGGAGTGTAGGGTAACGAAGTTTGCAGACGACACAAAGATAAGTGGAAAAGTGAATCGTGTGGAGGACGGAGAAGATCTGCAGAGAGATTTGGACAGGCTGAGTGAGTGGGCGAGGATATGGCAAATGGAGTATAACGTTGAGAAATGCGAGGTTATACACTTTGGAGGAAATAATAACAAATGGGATTACTATCTCAATGGAAACAAATTAAAACATGCTACCGTGCAAAGGGACCTGGGGGTCCTTGTGCATGAGACGCAAAAGCCCAGTCTGCAGGTACAACAGGTGATCAAGAAGGCAAATGGGATGTTGGCCTATATCGCGAGGGGGATAGAATATAAAAGCAGGGATGTCTTGATGCACCTGTACAGGGCATTGGTGAGGCCGCAGCTGGAATACTGTGGTGCAGTATTGGTCCCCCTTATATGAGGAAGGATATATTGGCATTGGAGGGAGTGCAGAGAAGGTTCACCAGGTTGATACCGGAGATGAGGGGTTTGGATTATGAGGAGAGGCTGAGGAGATTGGGTTTGTACTCGTTGGAGTTTAGAAGGATGAGGGGGGATCTTATGGAGACTTATAAGATAATGCGGGGGCTGGATAGGGTGGAGGCGGAGAGATTCTTTCCACTTAGTAAGGAAGTTAAAACTAGAGGACACAGCCTCAAAATAAAGGGGGGTCGGTTTAAGACAGAGTTGAGGAGGAACTTCTTCTCCCAGAGGGTGGTGAATCTCTGGAATTCTCTGCCCACTGAGGTGGTGGAGGCTACCTCGCTGAATATGTTTAAAGCGCGGATGGATGGATTCCTGATCGGTAAGGGAATTAAGGGTTATGGGGATCAGGCGGGTAAGTGGTACTGATCCACGTCAGATCAGCCATGATCTTATTGAATGGCGGGGCAGGCTCGAGGGGCTAGATGGCCTACTCCTGCTCCTATTTCTTATGTTCTTATGCTCTCCTTTAAACCTACCTCTCTGACCAAACCTCTGGTCATCTGACAAAATATCGTGGCTCTTATTTTCCTTTATAATATTGCAGTGAAGCATCTTGGGACAATTGACTATGTTGAAGGCAATATGAATGTAAATTGTTGTAAGCTGTTGTTAACATCAATTCTTCTTGACCTAAGAACAAAATAAGAGCAGGTGTAGACCACTCAGCTCATCGAGCCTGCTCTGCCATTCAATACAATCATGGCTGATCCTGAGCCTCAACTCCATTTTCCTGCTTGCTCCCCTTAATACCCCAAGAGACCAAAAATCTGTTTATCCCAGACTTAAATATATTCAATGGTGGAGCATCCACAGTCCTCTGGGTCAGAGAATTCCAAAGATTCACAACCCCTTGAACAAAGGGAATTCTCCTTCTCACAGTCTGAAATGATCAGCCCCTTTTCCTGAGACTACACCCCTGTGTTTTAGATTCCCCAGCCAGAGGAAACAATCCCTCTGTGTTCACCCTGTTCTTCCTTTATTTTGTTTTCTCTTTCACACTCCCCAACCTTGGAGCTGTCCTATATAACGGCCTTTGGCCTAGTTTCTCAGTTAAGAAACACGGTTGTTCTTTATCCGGAGACTACAGAATATGGAGTAGTTGAGGTGATTAGCATAGATAGGTTGAAGGGGAAGCTAGATAAGTACATGGATGGAAAAAGGACCAGAAGGATAAGCTGATAGGGCTAATTAGGATGGGGAAAATGTTTCTATTTCTGTGCTGCACAAACTATATTATTGTTCATTCTTAAAGCACTGTGTCACCATGGTCAGTTTTACTTGCCCTACCAGCATTCTGCCAGTAAAGACAGGACAGGAGAATTAGTCCTTCCCTTCCCATTCTGATCTGACTCAGCTGCAGGTTCTCTTTAAATATGCAGATTAGCTTCCAATTATGAACTGAAGTGCAATTTTAAACCAGGCCCTGCGACTTGAGGCCCTGTCCAGACCCTGCGACCTGAGGCCCTGTCCAGACCCTGCGACCTGAGGCCCTGTCCAGACCCTGCGACTTGAGGCCCTCTCCAGACCCTGCGACCTGAGGCCCAGTCCAGACCCTGCGACCTGAGGCCCAGTCCAGACCCTGCGACCTGAGGCCCAGTCCAGACCCTGCGACCTGAGGCCCAGTCCAGACCCTGCGACTTGAGGCCCTCTCCAGACCCTGCGACTTGAGGCCCTGTCCAGACCCTGCGACCTGAGGCCCTGTCCAGACCCTGCGACCTGAGGCCCTGTCCAGACCCTGCGACCTGAGGCCCAGTCCAGACCCTGCGACCTGAGGCCCTGTCCAGACCCTGCGACCTGAGGCCCAGTCCAGACCCTGCGACCTGAGGCCCAGTCCAGACCCTGCGACCTGAGGTTCTGACCAGGCCCTGCGACCTGAGGCCCAGTCCAGACCCTGTGACCTGAGGTTCTGTCCAGGCCCTGTGACCTGAGGCCCAGTCCAGACCCTGCGACCTGAGGTTCTGACCAGGCCCTGCGACCTGAGGCCCAGTCCAGGCCCTGTGACCTGAGGCCCAGTCCAGGCCCTGTGACCTGAGGCCCAGTCCAAGCCCTGTGACCTGAGGCCCTGTCCAGGCCCTGCGACCTGAGGCCCTGTCCAGGCCCTGCGACCTGAGGCCCTGTCCAGGCTGTGCAACCTTTGGGACTACCAAAGAATGATTCCGTCCTCAACACTAAATTCAGATTTCTTAATGAGGTCAGCCTTCATTTCTTTGGAGGGATGACCTTGGAACCCCCATGTAAATTCATGTGCCTAATTTTGGATAAGGTTGGGTCTGTTTGGGTTCAGGCTTTAGACTGCCTCGCTGACATTGGAAGCTCTCCGAAAACATCAGGGTGAGTCTGTGTGCAGTGTGAATGCATGACTGTGTGTACAGTGTGAATGTGCCTGCAGTGTGATTCTGTGTTCGGTGTGTCTCTGTGTGCAGTGTGACTGTGCACAATGTGACTGAGTGTGTGTACAGTGTAACTGTGTGTGCAGTGTGATTCTGTGTACAGTGTGACTCTGTGTACTGTGTGACTGAGTGTGTGTACTGTGTGACTGTGTGTGCAGTGTGACTGTGTGCGCAGTGTGACTGTGTGCGCAGTGTGACTGTGTGCACAGTGTGACTGTGTGCACAGTGTGACTGTGTGCGCAGTATGACTATGTGCGCAGTGTGACTGTGTGCGCAGTGTGACTGTGTGCGCAGTGTGACTGTGTGTGCAGTGTGACTGTGTGCGCAGTATGACTGTGTGCGCAGTGTGACTGTGTGCGCAGTGTGACTGTGTGCGCAGTGTGACTGTGTGCACAGTGTGACTGTGTGCGCAGTATGACTGTGTGCGCAGTGTGACTGTGTGTACAGTGTGACTGTGTGCGCAGTATGACTGTGTGCGCAGTGTGACTGTGTGCGCAGTATGACTGTGTGCGCAGTGTGACTCTGTGCGCAGTGTGACTGTGCGCAGTGTGACTGTGTGCGCAGTGTGACTCTGTGCGCAGTGTGACTGTGCGCAGTGTGACTGTGTGTGCAGTGTGACTCTGTGCGCAGTGTGACTGTGCGCAGTGTGACTGTGTGTGCAGTGTGACTCTGTGCGCAGTGTGACTGTGTGTGCAGTGTGACTGTGTGCGCAGTATGACTGTGTGCGCAGTGTGACTGTGCGCAGTGTGACTGTGTGTGCAGTGTGACTCTGTGCGCAGTGTGACTGTGTGCGCAGTGTGACTGTGTGCGCAGTGTGACTGTGTGTGCAGTGTGACTGTGTGCGCAGTATGACTGTGTGCGCAGTGTGACTGTGTGCGCAGTGTGACTGTGTGCGCAGTGTGACTGTGTGCGCAGTGTGACTGTGTGCGCAGTGTGACTCTGTGCGCAGTGTGACTGTGTGCGCAGTGTGACTGTGTGCGCAGTGTGACTGTGTGCGCAGTGTGACTGTGTGCGCAGTGTGACTGTGTGCGCAGTATGACTGTGTGTACAGTGTGACTCTGTGCGCAGTGTGACTGTGTGTGCAGTGTGACTCTGTGCGCAGTGTGACTCTGTGCGCAGTATGACTGTGTGCGCAGTGTGACTGTGTGTGCAGTGTGACTGTGTGTGCAGTGTGACTCTGTGCGCAGTGTGACTGTGTGTGCAGTGTGACTGTGTGCGCAGTGTGACTGTGTGCGCAGTGTGACTGTGTGTGCAGTGTGACTGTGTGCGCAGTGTGACTGTGTGTGCAGTGTGACTGTGTGTGCAGTGTGACTGTGTGTGCAGTGTGACTGTGTGCGCAGTGTGACTGTGTGTGCAGTGTGACTGTGTGTGCAGTGTGACTGTGTGTGCAGTGTGACTCTGTGTGCAGTGTGACTCTGTGCGCAGTGTGACTGTGTGTGCAGTGTGACTGTGTGCGCAGTGTGACTGTGTGCGCAGTGTGACTGTGTGCGCAGTGTGACTCTGTGCGCAGTGTGACTGTGTACAGTGTGACTGTGTGCGCAGTGTGACTCTGTGCGCAGTGTGACTGTGTGTGCAGTGTGACTGTGTGTGCAGTGTGACTGTGTGCGCAGTGTGACTGTGTGCGCAGTGTGAATGTGTGCGCAGTGTGACTGTGTGCGCAGTGTGACTCTGTGCGCAGTATGACTGTGTGCGCAGTGTGACTCTGTGCGCAGTGTGACTGTGTGCGCAGTGTGAATGTGTGCGCAGTGTGACTGTGTGCGCAGTGTGACTCTGTGCGCAGTATGACTGTGTGTGCAGTGTGACTGTGTGCGCAGTGTGACTGTGTGCGCAGTGTGAATGTGTGCGCAGTGTGACTGTGTGCGCAGTGTGACTCTGTGCGCAGTGTGACTGTGTGCGCAGTATGACTGTGTGTGCAGTATGACTGTGTGCGCAGTGTGACTCTGTGCGCAGTGTGACTCTGTGCGCAGTGTGACTGTGTGCGCAGTGTGACTGTGTGCGCAGTGTGACTGTGTGTGCAGTGTGACTGTGTGCGCAGTGTGACTGTGTGTGCAGTGTGACTGTGTGCGCAGTGTGACTCTGTGCGCAGTGTGACTGTGTGTGCAGTGTGACTGTGTGCGCAGTGTGACTGTGTGCGCAGTGTGACTGTGTGTGCAGTGTGACTGTGTGCGCAGTATGACTGTGTGCGCAGTGTGACTGTGTGCGCAGTGTGACTGTGTGCGCAGTGTGACTGTGTGCACAGTGTGACTGTGTGCGCAGTATGACTGTGTGCGCAGTGTGACTGTGTGTACAGTGTGACTGTGTGCGCAGTATGACTGTGTGCGCAGTGTGACTGTGTGCGCAGTATGACTGTGTGCGCAGTGTGACTCTGTGCGCAGTGTGACTGTGCGCAGTGTGACTGTGTGCGCAGTGTGACTCTGTGCGCAGTGTGACTGTGCGCAGTGTGACTGTGTGTGCAGTGTGACTCTGTGCGCAGTGTGACTGTGCGCAGTGTGACTGTGTGTGCAGTGTGACTCTGTGCGCAGTGTGACTGTGTGTGCAGTGTGACTGTGTGCGCAGTATGACTGTGTGCGCAGTGTGACTGTGCGCAGTGTGACTGTGTGTGCAGTGTGACTCTGTGCGCAGTGTGACTGTGTGCGCAGTATGACTGTGTGCGCAGTGTGACTGTGTGCGCAGTGTGACTGTGTGCGCAGTGTGACTGTGTGTGCAGTGTGACTGTGTGCGCAGTATGACTGTGTGCGCAGTGTGACTGTGTGCGCAGTGTGACTGTGTGCGCAGTGTGACTGTGTGCGCAGTGTGACTGTGTGTACAGTGTGACTGTGTGCGCAGTATGACTGTGTGCGCAGTGTGACTGTGTGCGCAGTGTGACTCTGTGCGCAGTGTGACTCTGTGCGCAGTGTGACTGTGTGCGCAGTGTGACTGTGTGCGCAGTGTGACTGTGTGCGCAGTGTGACTGTGTGCGCAGTATGACTGTGTGTACAGTGTGACTCTGTGCGCAGTGTGACTGTGTGTGCAGTGTGACTCTGTGCGCAGTGTGACTCTGTGCGCAGTATGACTGTGTGCGCAGTGTGACTGTGTGTGCAGTGTGACTGTGTGTGCAGTGTGACTCTGTGCGCAGTGTGACTGTGTGTGCAGTGTGACTGTGTGCGCAGTGTGACTTTGTGCGCAGTGTGACTGTGTGTGCAGTGTGACTGTGTGCGCAGTGTGACTGTGTGTGCAGTGTGACTGTGTGTGCAGTGTGACTGTGTGCGCAGTGTGACTGTGTGTGCAGTGTGACTGTGTGTGCAGTGTGACTGTGTGTGCAGTGTGACTCTGTGTGCAGTGTGACTCTGTGCGCAGTGTGACTGTGTGCGCAGTGTGACTGTGTGCGCAGTGTGACTGTGTGCGCAGTGTGACTCTGTGCGCAGTGTGACTGTGTGCGCAGTGTGACTCTGTGCGCAGTGTGACTGTGTGCGCAGTGTGACTGTGTGCGCAGTGTGACTGTGTGCGCAGTGTGACTGTGTGCGCAGTGTGACTCTGTGCGCAGTGTGACTGTGTACAGTGTGACTGTGTGCGCAGTGTGACTCTGTGCGCAGTGTGACTGTGTGTGCAGTGTGACTGTGTGTGCAGTGTGACTGTGTGCGCAGTGTGACTGTGTGCGCAGTGTGACTGTGTGCGCAGTGTGAATGTGTGCGCAGTGTGACTCTGTGCGCAGTATGACTGTGTGCGCAGTGTGACTCTGTGCGCAGTGTGACTCTGTGCGCAGTGTGACTGTGTGCGCAGTATGACTGTGTGCGCAGTGTGACTCTGTGCGCAGTGTGACTCTGTGCGCAGTGTGACTGTGTGCGCAGTGTGACTCTGTGCGCAGTGTGACTGTGTGTGCAGTGTGACTGTGTGCGCAGTGTGACTCTGTGCGCAGTGTGACTGTGTGTGCAGTGTGACTGTGTGCGCAGTGTGACTGTGTGTGCAGTGTGACTGTGTGCGCAGTGTGACTCTGTGCGCAGTGTGACTGTGTGCGCAGTGTGACTCTGTGCGCAGTATGACTGTGTGCGCAGTGTGACTGTGTGCGCAGTATGACTGTGTGCGCAGTGTGACTCTGTGCGCAGTGTGACTGTGTGCGCAGTGTGACTGTGTGCGCAGTGTGACTGTGTGCGCAGTGTGACTGTGTGCGCAGTGTGACTCTGTGCGCAGTGTGACTGTGTACAGTGTGACTGTGTGCGCAGTGTGACTCTGTGCGCAGTGTGACTGTGTGCGCAGTGTGACTGTGTGCGCAGTGTGACTGTGTGCGCAGTATGACTGTGTGCGCAGTGTGACTGTGTGCGCAGTATGACTGTGCGCAGTGTGACTCTGTGCGCAGTGTGACTGTGTGCGCAGTGTGACTGTGTGTACAGTGTGACTGTGTGCGCAGTGTGACTGTGTGCGCAGTGTGACTGTGTGCGCAGTGTGACTCTGTGCGCAGTGTGACTGTGTGCGCAGTGTGACTGTGTGTACAGTGTGACTGTGTGCGCAGTGTGACTGTGTGCGCAGTGTGAATGTGTGCGCAGTGTGACTGTGTGCGCAGTGTGACTGTGTGCGCAGTGTGACTCTGTGCGCAGTGTGACTGTGTGCGCAGTGTGACTGTGTGCGCAGTGTGACTCTGTGCGCAGTGTGACTGTGTGCGCAGTGTGACTGTGCGCAGTGTGACTGTGTGCGCAGTGTGACTGTGTGCGCAGTGTGACTGTGTGTACAGTGTGACTGTGTGCGCAGTGTGACTGTGTGCGCAGTGTGACTCTGTGCGCAGTGTGACTGTGTGCGCAGTGTGACTGTGTGTACAGTGTGACTGTGTGCGCAGTGTGACTGTGTGCGCAGTGTGAATGTGTGCGCAGTGTGACTGTGTGCGCAGTGTGACTGTGTGCGCAGTGTGACTGTGTGCGCAGTGTGACTGTGTGCGCAGTGTGACTGTGTGCGCAGTGTGACTGTGTGCGCAGTGTGACTCTGTGCGCAGTGTGACTGTGTGTACAGTGTGACTGTGTGCGCAGTGTGACTGTGTGCGCAGTGTGAATGTGTGCGCAGTGTGACTGTGTGCGCAGTGTGACTGTGTGCGCAGTGTGACTGTGTGCGCAGTGTGACTGTGTGTGCAGTGTGACTGTGTGTGCAGTGTGACTGTGTGCGCAGTGTGACTGTGTGCGCAGTGTGACTGTGTGCGCAGTGTGAATGTGTGCGCAGTGTGACTGTGTGTGCAGTGTGACTGTGTGCGCAGTGTGACTCTGTGCGCAGTGTGACTGTGTGTGCAGTGTGACTGTGTGCGCAGTGTGACTGTGTGTGCAGTGTGACTGTGTGTGCAGTGTGACTGTGTGCGCAGTGTGACTCTGTGCGCAGTGTGACTGTGTGTGCAGTGTGACTGTGTGCGCAGTGTGACTGTGTGTGCAGTGTGACTCTGTGCGCAGTGTGACTGTGTGTGCAGTGTGACTGTGTGTGCAGTGTGACTGTGTGTGCAGTGTGACTGTGTGTGCAGTGTGACTGTGTGCGCAGTATGACTCTGTGCGCAGTGTGACTGTGTGTGCAGTGTGACTGTGTGTGCAGTGTGACTCTGTGCGCAGTGTGACTGTGTGTGCAGTGTGACTGTGTGTGCAGTGTGACTGTGTGCGCAGTGTGAAGGTGTGCGCAGTGTGACTGTGTGTGCAGTGTGACTCTGTGCGCAGTGTGACTGTGTGTGCAGTGTGACTGTGTGTGCAGTGTGACTCTGTGCGCAGTGTGACTGTGTGTGCAGTGTGACTGTGTGTGCAGTGTGACTGTGTGTGCAGTGTGACTGTGTGTGCAGTGTGACTGTGTGCGCAGTATGACTCTGTGCGCAGTGTGACTGTGTGTGCAGTGTGACTGTGTGTGCAGTGTGACTCTGTGCGCAGTGTGACTGTGTGTGCAGTGTGACTGTGTGTGCAGTGTGACTCTGTGCGCAGTGTGACTGTGTGTGCAGTGTGACTGTGTGTGCAGTGTGACTCTGTGCGCAGTGTGACTGTGTGTGCAGTGTGACTGTGTGCGCAGTGTGACTGTGTGTGCAGTGTGACTGTGTGCGCAGTGTGACTGTGTGCGCAGTGTGACTGTGTGCGCAGTGTGACTGTGTGCGCAGTGTGACTGTGTGCGCAGTGTGAATGTGTGCGCAGTGTGAATGTGTGCGCAGTGTGACTGTGTGCGCAGTGTGACTCTGTGCGCAGTGTGACTGTGTGTGCAGTGTGACTGTGTACAGTGTGACTGTGTGCGCAGTGTGACTGTGTGCGCAGTGTGACTGTGTGCGCAGTGTGAATGTGTGCAGTGTGAATGTGTGTGAGGTGTGACTCTGTATGGTATGAAAGTATATACAGTGTGACTGAGTGGACAGTGTGGCTCTGTGTACAGTGTGACTGTGTGTACAGTGTGACTGTGTGTACAGTGTGACTCTGTACAGTGTGACTCTGCGAACAGTGTGAATGTGTGAGCAGTGTGAATGTGTGTACAGTGAGAATGTGTGTACAGTGTGACTCTGTGTACAGTGTGACTCTGTGTACAGTGTGAAAGTGTGTGCAATGTGACTCTGTGTGCAGTGTGAATGTGTATGAGGTGTGACTGTGTGTGAGGTGTGACTTTGTGTACAGTGTGAAAGTGTCTACAGTGTGACTGTGTGTACAGTGTGGCTCTGTGTGCAGCGTGACTGTGTGTACAGTGTGACTGTGTGCAGTGTGACTGTATACAGTGTGAATGTGTGTACAGTGTCACTGTATAGTGTCACTGTGTGCAGTGTGACTGTGTGCAGTGTGACTGTGTGCAGCGTGACGCTGCGTACTGTGTGAATGTGTGTAGAGTGCGAATGTGTGTAGAGTTTGACAGTGTGTGCAGTGTGACGCTGCATACAATGTGACTCTGTACAGTGTGAATGAGTGTACAGTGTGGATGTGTGTGCAGTATGGATGTGTGTGCAGTGTGGATGTGTGTGCAGTGTGGATGTGTGCAGTGTGGATGAGTGTGCAGTGTGAATGTGTGTGCAGTGTGGATGTGTGTGCAGTGTGGATGTGTGTGCAGTGTGGATGTGTGTACAGTGTGAATGTGTGCGCAGTGTGGATGAGTGTGCAGTGTGGATGTGTGTGCAGTGTGGATGTGTGTGCAGTGTGGATGAGTGTGCAGTGTGAATGTGTGTGCAGTGTGGATGTGTGTGCAGTGTGGATGTGTGTGCAGTGTGGATGTGTGTGCAGTATGGATGTGTGTGCAGTGTGAATGTGTGCGCGGTATGACTGAGTGTGAGGTGTGACTCTGTGTACGGTGAGAAAGTATGTACAGTGTGACTGTGTGCAGTGTGACTGTGTGCAGTGTGACTGTGTACAGCGTGACTGTGTGTACAGTGTGGCTCTGTGTACAGTGTGGCTCTGTGTACAGTGTGGCTCTGTGTGCAGCGTGACTGTGTGTACAGTGTGACTGTGTGCAGTGTGACTGTATGCAGTGTGAATGTGTGTACAGTGTCACTGTGTAGTGTGACTGTGTGCAGTGTGACTGTGTGGAGTGTGGCTGTGTGCAGTGTGACTGTGTGTGCAGTGTGACTCTGTGTACCGTGTGACTCTGTGTGCAGTGTGAATGTGTGTAGAGTGTGAATGTGTGTAGAGTTTGACTGTGTGTACAATGTGACACTGTGTACAATGTGACTCTGTACAGTGTGAATGAGTGTACAGTGTGAATGAGTGTACCGTGTGAATGTGCGTGCACTGTGAATGTGTGTGCAGTGTGGATGTGTGTGCAGTGTGGATGTGTGTGCAGTGTGGATGTGTGTGCAGTGTGACTGAGTGTGCAGAGTGATTCTGTGTACAGTGTGACTCTGCGTACAGTGTGAAAGTGTGTGCAGTGCGAATGAGTGTACACTGTGACTGTGCAGTGTGAATGTGTACAGTGTAAATGTGAGTACAGTGTGATTGTGTGTACAGTGTGACTGTGTACAGTGTGACTGAGTGTGCAGTGTGACTGTGTGTACAGTGTGACTGTGTGTACAGTGTGAAAGTGTGTGCAATGTGACTCTGTGTGCAGTGTGAATGTGTGTGAGGTGTGACTCTGTGTACGGTGTGACTTTGTGTACAGTGTGAAAGTATATACAGTGTGACTGTGTGGACAGCGTGGTTCTGTGTGCAGCGTGACTGTGTGTGCAGTGTGACTCTGAAATGTGTGACTGTGTGTGCAGTGTGACTCTGTGTAATGTGTGACAGTGTGTGCAGTGTGAATGTGTGCGCAGTGTGAAGTGTGCGCGGTGTGACTGTGTGTAAGGTGTGACTCTGTGTACGGTGTGACTTTGTGTACGGTGTGACTGTGTGTACAGTGCGACTGTGTGTACAGTGTGATTGTGTGTACAGTGTGAATGTGTGTACAGTGTGATTGTGTGTACAGTGTGACTGTGCGTACAGTGTGACTGTGTGTACAGTGTGACTGTGTACAGTGTGACTGTGTACAGTGTGATTGTGTACAGTGTGACTGTGCACAGTGTGACTCTGTGTGCAGTGTGAATGTGTGCACAGTGTGACTGTTCAGTGTGACTGTGTGTGGTGTGACTCTGTACGGTGTGAATGTGTGTACAATGTGAATGTGTGGAGAGTTTGACTTTGTGTTCAGTGTGACTGTGTGTACAGTGTGGCTGTGTGCGCGGTGTGAATATGTGTGCGGTGTGACTGTGTACAGTGTGAATGTGTGCCATGTGTATGTGTTTACAGTGTGAATGTGTGTACAGTGTGACTGTGTGTGCAGTGTGACTCTGTACAGTGTGACTGTGTGTGCAGTGTGACCATGTGTGCAGTGTGACTGTGTGTGCTGTGAATGTATGTGCTGTGTGAATGTGTGTGCAATGTGACTCTGTGTACAGTGTGACTGTGTGTGCAGTGTGACTGCGTGTGCAGTATGTACAGTGTGACCGTGTGTGCAGTGTGACTCTGTACAGTGTGACTGTGTGTGCAGTGTGACCGTGTGTGCAGTATGACCGTGTGTGTTGTGACTGTGTGTGCTGTGTGAATGTGTGTACAGTGTGACTCTGTGTACAGTGTGACTGTATGCACAGTGTGACGGTGTGCATAGTGTAACTGTGTGCGCAGTGTGACTGTGTGTGCAGTGTGACTGTGTGCGCAGTGTGACTGGGTGCAGTGTGAATGTATACATTGTGAATGTGTGTACAGTGTGACTGTGTGCACAGTGTGACTGTGTGAGCAGTGTGACTTTGTGTTCAGTATGACTTTGTGTACAGTGTCACTCTGTGTACAGTGTGAATGTGTGTACAGTGTGACTGTGTGTACAGTGTGACTGTGTGCGCAGTGTGACTGTGTGAGCAGTGTGACTTTGTGTGCAGTGTAACTGTGTGTGCAGTGTGACTGTGTGTGCAGTGTGACCGTGTGTGCAGTGTGACTGTGTGTGCAGTGTGACTGTGTGTGCAGTGTGACCGTGTGTGCAGTGTGACTGTGTGTGCAGTGTAACTGTGTGTGCAGTGTGACCGTGTGTGCAGTGTGACTGTGTGTGCAGTGTGACTGTGTGTGCAGTGTGACCGTGTGTGCAGTGTGACTGTGTGTACAGTGTGAATATGTGTGCAGTATGACTTTGTGTTCAGTTTGACTTTGTGTTCAGTGTGACTTTGTGTACGGTGTGACGTTGTGTACAGTGTGACTCTGTGTACAGTGTGAATGTGTGTACAGTGTGACTGTGAGCGCAGTATGACTTTGTGTTCAGTGTGACTTTGTGTACAGTGTGACTCTGTACAGTGTGAATGTGTGTACAGTATGACTGTGTGTACAGTGTGACTGTGTGTGCGGTGTGACTGTGTGTGCAGTGTGACTGTGTGTGCAGTGTGACTGTGTGTTCAGTGTGAATGTGTGTGCAGTATGAATGTATGTACAGTGTGACTTTTTGTTCAGTCCGACTTTGTGCACAGTGTAACTCTGTGTACACTGTGACTGTGTGTGCAGCGTGAATATGTGTGTGGTGTGACTGTGTACAGTGTGAATGTGTGTACAGTGTGAATGTGTGTACAGTGTGAATGTGTGTACAGTGTGACTGAGTGTGCAGTGTGACTGAGTGTGCAGTGTGACTCTGTACAGTGTGACACTGTGATGCAGTGTGACCGTGTGTACAGTGTGACCATGTGTGCAGTGTGACTGTGTGTGCTGTGAATGTATGTGCTGTGTGAATGTGTGAACAGTGTGACTCTGTATACAGTGTGACTGTGTACAGTGTGAATGTGTGTGCAATGTGACTCGGTACAGTGTGACTGTGTGTGCAGTGTGCCTGCGTGTGTAGTGTGTACAGTGTGACTGTGTGTGCACTGTGATTCTGTACAGTGTGACCGTGTGTGCAGTGTGACCGTGTGTGCTGTGACTGTGTGTGCTGTGTGACCGTGTGTGCTGTGACTGTGTGTGCTGTGTGACTACGTGTGCAGTGTGACTGTGTGTGCAGTGTGACTGTGTGCGCAGTGTGACTGAGTGTGCAGTGTGACTCTGTACAGTGTGACTGTGTGTGCAGTGTGACCATGTGTGCAGTGTGACTGTGTGTGCTGTGAATGTATGTGCTGTGTGAATGTGTGTGCAATGTGACTCTGTGTACAGTGTGACTGTGTGTGCAGTGTGACTGCGTGTGCAGTATGTACAGTGTGACCGTGTGTGCAGTGTGACTCTGTACAGTGTGACTGTGTGTGCAGTGTGACCGTGTGTGCAGTATGACCGTGTGTGTTGTGACTGTGTGTGCTGTGTGAATGTGTGTACAGTGTGACTCTGTGTACAGTGTGACTGTATGCACAGTGTGACGGTGTGCATAGTGTAACTGTGTGCGCAGTGTGACTGTGTGTGCAGTGTGACTGTGTGCGCAGTGTGACTGGGTGCAGTGTGAATGTATACATTGTGAATGTGTGTACAGTGTGACTGTGTGCACAGTGTGACTGTGTGAGCAGTGTGACTTTGTGTTCAGTATGACTTTGTGTACAGTGTCACTCTGTGTACAGTGTGAATGTGTGTACAGTGTGACTGTGTGTACAGTGTGACTGTGTGCGCAGTGTGACTGTGTGAGCAGTGTGACTTTGTGTGCAGTGTAACTGTGTGTGCAGTGTGACCGTGTGTGCAGTGTGACTGTGTGTGCAGTGTGACTGTGTGTGCAGTGTGACTGTGTGTACAGTGTGAATATGTGTGCAGTATGACTTTGTGTTCAGTTTGACTTTGTGTTCAGTGTGACTTTGTGTACGGTGTGACGTTGTGTACAGTGTGACTCTGTGTACAGTGTGAATGTGTGTACAGTGTGACTGTGAGCGCAGTATGACTTTGTGTTCAGTGTGACTTTGTGTACAGTGTGACTCTGTACAGTGTGAATGTGTGTACAGTATGACTGTGTGTACAGTGTGACTGTGTGTGCGGTGTGACTGTGTGTGCAGTGTGACTGTGTGTGCAGTGTGACTGTGTGTTCAGTGTGAATGTGTGTGCAGTATGAATGTATGTACAGTGTGACTTTTTGTTCAGTCCGACTTTGTGCACAGTGTAACTCTGTGTACACTGTGACTGTGTGTGCAGCGTGAATATGTGTGTGGTGTGACTGTGTACAGTGTGAATGTGTGTACAGTGTGAATGTGTGTACAGTGTGAATGTGTGTACAGTGTGACTGAGTGTGCAGTGTGACTGAGTGTGCAGTGTGACTCTGTACAGTGTGACACTGTGATGCAGTGTGACCGTGTGTACAGTGTGACCATGTGTGCAGTGTGACTGTGTGTGCTGTGAATGTATGTGCTGTGTGAATGTGTGAACAGTGTGACTCTGTATACAGTGTGACTGTGTACAGTGTGAATGTGTGTGCAATGTGACTCGGTACAGTGTGACTGTGTGTGCAGTGTGCCTGCGTGTGTAGTGTGTACAGTGTGACTGTGTGTGCACTGTGATTCTGTACAGTGTGACCGTGTGTGCAGTGTGACCGTGTGTGCTGTGACTGTGTGTGCTGTGTGACCGTGTGTGCTGTGACTGTGTGTGCTGTGTGACTACGTGTGCAGTGTGACTGTGTGTGCAGTGTGACTGTGTGCGCAGTGTGACTGAGTGTGCAGTGTGACTCTGTACAGTGTGACTGTGTGTGCAGTGTGACCATGTGTGCAGTGTGACTGTGTGTGCTGTGAATGTATGTGCTGTGTGAATGTGTGTGCAATGTGACTCTGTGTACAGTGTGACTGTGTGTGCAGTGTGACTGCGTGTGCAGTATGTACAGTGTGACCGTGTGTGCAGTGTGACTCTGTACAGTGTGACTGTGTGTGCAGTGTGACCGTGTGTGCAGTATGACCGTGTGTGTTGTGACTGTGTGTGCTGTGTGAATGTGTGTACAGTGTGACTCTGTGTACAGTGTGACTGTATGCACAGTGTGACGGTGTGCATAGTGTAACTGTGTGCGCAGTGTGACTGTGTGTGCAGTGTGACTGTGTGCGCAGTGTGACTGGGTGCAGTGTGAATGTATACATTGTGAATGTGTGTACAGTGTGACTGTGTGCACAGTGTGACTGTGTGAGCAGTGTGACTTTGTGTTCAGTATGACTTTGTGTACAGTGTCACTCTGTGTACAGTGTGAATGTGTGTACAGTGTGACTGTGTGTACAGTGTGACTGTGTGCGCAGTGTGACTGTGTGAGCAGTGTGACTTTGTGTGCAGTGTAACTGTGTGTGCAGTGTGACTGTGTGTGCAGTGTGACCGTGTGTGCAGTGTGACTGTGTGTACAGTGTGAATATGTGTGCAGTATGACTTTGTGTTCAGTTTGACTTTGTGTTCAGTGTGACTTTGTGTACGGTGTGACGTTGTGTACAGTGTGACTCTGTGTACAGTGTGAATGTGTGTACAGTGTGACTGTGAGCGCAGTATGACTTTGTGTTCAGTGTGACTTTGTGTACAGTGTGACTCTGTACAGTGTGAATGTGTGTACAGTATGACTGTGTGTACAGTGTGACTGTGTGTGCGGTGTGACTGTGTGTGCAGTGTGACTGTGTGTGCAGTGTGACTGTGTGTTCAGTGTGAATGTGTGTGCAGTATGAATGTATGTACAGTGTGACTTTTTGTTCAGTCCGACTTTGTGCACAGTGTAACTCTGTGTACACTGTGACTGTGTGTGCAGCGTGAATATGTGTGTGGTGTGACTGTGTACAGTGTGAATGTGTGTACAGTGTGAATGTGTGTACAGTGTGAATGTGTGTACAGTGTGACTGAGTGTGCAGTGTGACTGAGTGTGCAGTGTGACTCTGTACAGTGTGACACTGTGATGCAGTGTGACCGTGTGTACAGTGTGACCATGTGTGCAGTGTGACTGTGTGTGCTGTGAATGTATGTGCTGTGTGAATGTGTGAACAGTGTGACTCTGTATACAGTGTGACTGTGTACAGTGTGAATGTGTGTGCAATGTGACTCGGTACAGTGTGACTGTGTGTGCAGTGTGCCTGCGTGTGTAGTGTGTACAGTGTGACTGTGTGTGCACTGTGATTCTGTACAGTGTGACCGTGTGTGCAGTGTGACCGTGTGTGCTGTGACTGTGTGTGCTGTGTGACCGTGTGTGCTGTGACTGTGTGTGCTGTGTGACTACGTGTGCAGTGTGACTGTGTGTGCAGTGTGACTGTGTGCGCAGTGTGACTGAGTGTGCAGTGTGACCGTGTGTGCAGTGTGACTGTGTGTGCAGTGTGACCGTGTGTGCAGTGTGACTGTGTGTGCAGTGTGACTGAGTGTGCATTGTGACTCTGTGCGCAGTGTGACTGTGTGTGCAGTGTAAATGTGTCTACAGTGTGACTCTGTGTACAGTGTGAATGTGTGTGCAATGTGACTCTGTGTACAGTGTGACTGTGTGTGCAGTGTGACTGCGTGTGCAGTGTGACTGAGTGTACAGTGTGACTGTGTGTGCAGTGTGACCGTGTGTGCAGTGTGACCGTGCGTGCTGTGACTGAGTGTGCTATGTGACTATGTGTGCAGTATGACTGTGTGTACAGTGTGACTGTATGCACAGTGTGACTGTGTGCGCAGTGTGACTGTGTGTACAGTGTGACTGAGTGTGCAGTGTGACTCTGTGCGCAGTGTGACTGTGTGTGCAGTGTGACTGTGTGCGCAGTGTGACTGTGTGCGCAGTGTCACTTTGTGCGCAGTGTGACTGTGTGTGCAGTGTGACTGTGTGCAGTGTGAATGTGTACATTGTGAATGTGTGTACAGTGTGAATGTGTGTGCAGTATGACTTTGTGTTCAGTATGACTTTGAGTTCAGTGTGACTTTGTGTACAGTGTGACTTTGTGTACAGTGTGACTCTGTGTACAGTGTGAATGTGTGTACAGTGTGAATGTGTGCGCAGAATGACTTTGTGTTCAGTGTGACTTTGTGTACAGTGTGAATGTATGTCCAGTATGACTGTGTGTGTACAGCGTGACTGTGTGCGCGGTGTGAATATATGTGCGGTGTGACTGTGTACAGTGTGAATGTGTGTACAGTGTGACTGTGTGTGCAGTGTGACTCAGTACAGTGTCACACTGTGTGCAGTGTGCATGTGTGTGCAGTGTGGCTGTGTTGTGCTGTGTTACGCTGTACAGTGCGACTGTATGTGCAGTATGACTGTGTGTACAGTGTGACTGTGTGCATGGTGTGAATATGTGTGCGGTGTGACTATGTACAGTGTGAATGTGTGCCATGTGAATGTGTGTACAGTGTGAATGTGTACAGTGTGAATATGTGTGCAGTATGAATGTATGTACAGTGTGACTTTGTGTTCAGTGCGACTTTGTGTACAGTGTGACTGTGTGTGCAGTGTGACTGTGTGTACATTGTGACTGTGTGTACAGTGTGAATATGTGTGCAGTATGAATGTATGTACAGTGTGACTTTGTGTTCAGTGCTACTTTGTGTGCAGTGTGACTCTGTGTACAGTGTGACTGTGTGTGCAGTGTGAACATGTGTGTGGTGTGACTGTGTACAGTGTGAATGTGTGCCATGTGAATGTGTGTACAGTGTGACTGTGTGCGCGGTGTGACTGTGTGCGCAGTGTGACTGTGCGCAGTGTGACTTTGTGTGCAGTGTCACAGTGTGTGCAGTGTGACTGTGTGTGTAGTGTGACTGTGTGCAGTGTGAATGTGTACATTGTGAATGTGTGTACAGTGTGAATGTGTGTGCAGTATGACTTTGTGTTCAGTGTGACTTTGTGCACAGTATCACACTGTTTGCAGTGTGAATGTGTGTACATTATGACTGTGTGTACAGTGTGACTGTGTGCACAGTGTGACTGTGTGAGCAGTGGTACTTTGTGTTCAGTATGACTTTGTGTACAGTGTCACTCTGTGTACAGTGTGAATGTGTGTACAGTGTGACTGTGTGTACAGTGTGACTGTACAGTGTGACTGTGTGTGCAGTGTGACTTTGTGTGCAGTGTGACTGTGTGTGCTGTGAATGTGTGTGCTGTGTGAATGTGTGAACAGTGTGACTCTGTATACAGTGTGACTCTGTGTGCAGTGGAAATGTATCTCCAGTGTGACTCTGTACAGTGTGAATGTGTGTGCAATGTGACTCTGTGTACAGTGTGACTGTGTGTGCAGTGTGACTGTGTGTGTAGTGTGTACAGTGTGACTGTGTGTGCAGTGTGTCTGCGTGTGTAGTGTGTACAGTGTGACTGTGTGTGCAGTGCGACTCTGTGTACAGTGTGACTGTGTGTGCAGTGTGTCTGCGTGTGTAGTGTGTACAGTGTGACTGTGTGTGCAGTGCGACTCTGTACAGTGTGACTGTGTGTACAGTGTGACCGTGTGTGCAGTGTACACACGGTCACACTGTACACACATTCACATGGCACACATTCACGCTGTACAGAGTCACACCGCACACATATTCACACCGCGCACACTGTGTGTGCTGTGTGAATGTGTGAACAGTGTGACTCTGTACAGTGTGAATGTGTGTGCAATGTGACTCTGTGTACAGTGTGACTGTGTGTGCTGTGAATGTGTGTGCTGTGTGAATGTGTGAACAGTGTGACTCTGTGTACAGTGTGAATGTGTGTGCAATGTGACTCTGTGTACAGTGTGAATGTGTGTGCAATGTGACTCTGTGTACAGTGTGAATGTGTGTGCAATGTGACTCTGTGTACAGTGTGAATGTGTGTGCTGTGAATGTGTGTGCTGTGTGAATGTGTGAACAGTGTGACTCTGTGTACAGTGTGAATGTGTGTGCAGTGTGAGAACATAAGAACATAAGAACATAAGAAATAGGAGCAGGAGTAGGCCATCTAGCCCCTCGAGCCTGCCCCGCCATTCAATAAGATCATGGCTGATCTGACGTGGATCAGTACCACTTACCCGCCTGATCCCCATAACCCTTAATTCCCTTCCTGATCAGGAATCCATCCATCCGCGCTTTAAACATATTCAGCGAGGTAGCCTCCACCACCTCAGTGGGCAGAGAATTCCAGAGATTCACCACCCTCTGGGAGAAGAAGTTCCTCCTCAACTCTGTCTTAAACTGACCCCCCTTTATTTTGAGGCTGTGTCCTCTAGTTTTAACTTCCTTACTAAGTGGAAAGAATCTCTCCGCCTCCACCCTATCCAGCCCCCGCATTATCTTATAAGTCTCCATAAGATCCCCCCTCATCCTTCTAAACTCCAACGAGTACAAACCCAATCTCCTCAGCCTCTCCTCATAATCCAAACCCCTCATCTCCGGTATCAACCTGGTGAACCTTCTCTGCACTCCCTCCAATGCCAATATATCCTTCCTCATATAAGGGGACCAATACTGCACACAGTATTCCAGCTGCGGCCTCACCAATGCCCTGTACAGGTGCATCAAGACATCTCTGCTTTTATATTCTATCCCCCTCGCGATATAGGCCAACATCCCATTTGCCTTCTTGATCACCTGTTGTACCTGCAGACTGGGCTTTTGCGTCTCATGCACAAGGACCCCCAGGTCCCTTTGCACGGTAGCATGTTTTAATTTGTTTCCATTGAGATAGTAATCCCATTTGTTATTATTTCCTCCAAAGTGTATAACCTCGCATTTATCAACGTTATACTCCATTTGCCATATCCTCGCCCACTCACTCAGCCTGTCCAAGTCTCTCTGCAGATCTTCTCCGTCCTCCACACGATTCACTTTTCCACTTATCTTTGTGTCGTCTGCAAACTTCGTTACCCTATACTCCGTCCCCTCCTCCAGATCATCTATATAAATGGTAAACAGTTGCGGCCCGAGTACCGATCCCTGCGGCACGCCACTAGTTACCTTCCTCCAACCGGAAAAACACCCATTTATTCCGACTCTTTGCTTCCTGTCGGATAGCCAGTCCCCAATCCACTTTAACACACTACCCCCAACTCCGTGTGCCCTAATCTTCTTCAGCAGCCTTTTATGGGGCACCTTATCAAACGCCTTTTGGAAATCCAAAAACACCGCATCCACCGGTTCTCCTCCATCAACCGCCCTAGTCACATCTTCATAGAAATCCAACATGTTCGTCAAGCACGACTTTCCCCTCATGAATCCATGCTGCGTCTGATTGATCGAACCATTTCTATCCAGATGCCCTGCTATCTCCTCTTTAATAATGGATTCCAGCATTTTCCCTACTACAGACGTTAAGCTGACCGGCCTATAGTTACCCGCCTTTTGTCTCCTTCCTTTTTTAAACAGCGGCGTAACATTAGCCGTTTTCCAATCAACCGGCACTTTTGATAAATAATCACTAACGCATCCACTATTACCTCTGACATTTCTTTCAATACCCTGGGATGCATTCCATCCGGACCCGGGGACTTGTCCACCTTCAGTCCCATTAGTCTACCCAGCACTGCCTCTCTGGTAACATGAATTGTATTAAGTATTTCTCCTGCTGCCAACCCTCTATCGTTAATATTTGGCAAAATATTTGTGTCCTCCACTGTGAAGACCGACACAAAAAACTTATTTAAAGACTCAGCCATATCCTCATTTCCCACTATTAACTCCCCCCTCTCGTCCTCCAAGGGTCCAACATTCACTCTAGCCACTCTATTCCTTTTCATATATTTATAAAAACTTTTACTATCATTTTTTATATTAATTGCTAGCCTAGCTTCATAGTCTATCCTTCCTTTCTTTATCGCTTTCTTAGTCTCTCTTTGTTGTTTCTTAAATTTTTCCCAATCACTTGTTTCTCCACTATTTTTGGCCACTCTGTACGCAGCTGTTTTTATTTTAATACTCTCCTTTATTTCCTTCGTTATCCACGGCTGGTTCTCCCTTTTCTTACAATCCTTGTTTTTTGCTGGAATATATTTTTGCTGAGAACTGAAAAGGATCTCCTTAAAAATCCTCCACTGTTCCTCAGCTATCCTACCTGCCAGCCTGCTCTCCCAGTCTACCGTAGCCAATTCATCCCTCATCCTATCATATTTCCCTCTGTTCAAACAGAGGACACTGGTTTGGGACCAAACTTTCTCCTCTTCCATCTGAATCAGAAATTCGACCATATTGTGTCACTAGACCCAAGAGGGTCCTTCACAATAAGATCCTTAATTCTACCTACCTCGTTACACAATACCAGATCCAAAATAGCTCGTTCCCTCGTCGGTTCCGTAACATGCTGTTCAAGGAAACTATCCCGACAGCATTCTAAGAACTCTTCCTCCATTCCACCCTTACCGACTTGAGCCTGCCAGTCAATGTGCATGTTGAAGTCCCCCATGATTATTGCCGTTCGGTTTTTACACGCATCCCTTATCTGCTTGTTTATAGCCCTCCCTACCTCAACATTATTATTTGGGGGCCTATATACCACACCTACTAGTGTCTTTCTCCCTCTACTATTCCTCATCTCTACCTCACCCAAGTGAGGGTGTGCGCAGTGTGACTGTGTGCGCAGTGTGACTTTGTGTGCAGTGTGAATGTGTGCCATGTGAATGTGTGTACAGTGTGAATGTGTGTACAGTGTGACTGTGTGTGCAGTGTGACTCAGTACAGTGTGACACTGTGTGCAGTGTGAATGTGTGTGCAGTGTGGCTGTGTGTGCAGTGTCACTCTGTACAGTGTGACTGTGTGTGCAGTGTGACCATGTGTGCAGTGGGACTGTGTGTGCTTTGAATGTATGTGCTGTGTGAATGTGTGAACAGTGTGACTCTGTGTACGGTGTGAATGTGTGTGCAATGTGACTCTGTGCACAGTGTGACTGTGTGTGCAGTGTGACTGTGTGTGCAGTGTGACTGTGTGTACAGTGTGACTGCGTGTGCAGTGTGTACAGTGTGACGTGTGTGCAGTGTGACTCTGTACAGTGTGACTGTGTGTGCAGTGTGACCGTGTGTGCTGTGACTGTGTGTGCTGTGTGACTATGTGTGCAGTATGACTGTGTGTACAGAGTGACTGTATGCACAGTGTGAGTGTGTGCGCAGTGTGACTGTGTGTATAGTGTGACTGAGTGTGCAGTGTGACTCTGTGCGCAGTGTGACTGTGTGTGCAGTGTGACTCTGTACAGTGTGACTGAGTGTGCAGTGTGACTCTGTGCGCAGTGTGACTGTGTGTGCAGTGTGACTGCGTGTGCAGTGTGACTGTGTGTACAGTGTGACTGTGTGTGCAGTGTGACTCTACAGTCTGGTCATGTGTGCAGTGTGACTGTGTGTGCTGTGAATGTGTGTGCTGTGTGAATGTGTGAACAGTGTGACTCTGTGTACAGTGTGACTATGTGTGCAGTATGACTGTGTGTACAGTGTGACTGTATGCACAGTGTGAGGGTGTGCGCAGTGTGACTGTGTGCGCAGTGTGACTGAGTGCGCAGTGTGACTGTGTGCAGTGTGACTGTGTGCAGTGTGAATGTGTACATTGTGAATGTGTGTACAGTGTGAATGTGTGTGCAGTATGACTGTGTGTACAGTGTGACTGTGTGCACAGTGTGACTGTGTGAGCAGTGTGACTTTGTGTTCAGTATGACTTTGTGTACAGTGTCACTCTGTGTACAGTGTGAATGTGCGTACAGTATGACTGTGTGTACAGTGTGACTGTGTGCGGTGTGACTGTGTGTGCAGTGTGACTGTGTGTTCAGTGTGAATGTGTGTGCAGTATGAATGTATGTACAGTGTGACTTTGTGTGCAGTGTGAATATGTGTGCGGTGTGACTGTGTACAGTGTGAATGTGTGCCATGTGAATGTGTGTACAGTGTGAATGTGTGTACAGTGTGACTGAGTGTGCAGTGTGACTGTGCGCAGTGTGACTGTGTGTGCAGTGTGACTCTGTACAGTGTGACTGAGTGTGCAGTGTGACTGTGCGCAGTGTGACTGTGTGTACAGTGTGACTGAGTGTGCAGTGTGACTGTGCGCAGTGTGACTGTGTGTGCAGTGTGACTCTGTCTACAGTGTGACTGTGTGTGCAGTGTGACTGCGTGTGCAGTGTGTACAGTGTGACCGTGTGCGCAGTGTGACTCTGTACAGTGTCTGTGTGTGCAGTGTGACCGTGTGTGCAGTGTGACCGTGTGTGCAGTGTGACCATGTGTGCTGTGACTGTGTGTGCTGTGTGACTATGTGTGCAGTATGTCTGTGTGTACAGAGTGACTGTATGCACAGTGTGACTGTGTGCGCCGTGTGACTGTGTGTACAGTGTGACTGAGTGTGCAGTGTGACTCTGTGCGCAGTGTGACTGTGTGTGCAGTATGACTGTGTGTACAGTGTGACTGAGTGTGCAGTGTGAGTGTGCGCAGTGTGACTGTGTGTGCAGTATGACTGTGTACAGTGTGACTGTGTGCGCAGTGTGACTGTGTGTGCAGTGTGACTCTGTGCGCAGTGTGACTGTGTGTGCAGTGTGACTGTGTACAGTGTGACTCTGTGTACAGTGTGACTCTGTGTACAGTGTGAATGTGTGTAACAATGTGACTGTGTGTGCAGTATGACTTTGTGTTCAGTGTGACTTTGTGTACAGTGTGACTCTGTGTACAGTGTGACTCTGTGTACAGTGTGAATGTGTGTAACAATGTGACTGTGTGTGCAGTATGACTGTGTGTACAGTGTGACTGTGTGCGCGGTGTGAATATGTGTGCGGTGTGACTGTGTACAGTGTGAATGTGTGCCATGTGAATGTGTGTACAGTGTGACTGTGTGTGCAGTGTGACTCAGTACAGTGTGACGCTGTGTGCAGTGTGAATGTGTGTGCAGTGTGGCTGTGTGTGCAGTGTGACTCAGTACAGTGTGACGCTGTGTGCAGTGTGAATGTGTGTGCAGTGTGGCTGTGTGTGCAGTGTCACTCTGTACAGTGTGACGCTGTGTGCAGTGTGAATGTGTGTGCAGTGTGGCTGTGTGTGCAGTGTCACTCTGTACAGTGTGACTGTGTGTGCAGTGTGACCATGTGTGCAGTGTGACTGTGTGCTGTGAATGTATGTGCTGTGTGAATGTGTGAACAGTGTGACTCTGTGTACAGTGTGACTGTGTGTGCAGTGTGACTCTGTACAGTGTGACTGCGTGTGCCGTGTGACTCTACAGTCTGGTCATGTGTGCAGTGTGACTGTGTGTGCAGTGTGACCGTGTGTGCTGTGACTGTGTGCTGTGTGACTATGTGTGCAGTATGACTGTGTGTACCGAGTGACTGTATGCACAGTGTGACTGTGTGCGCAGTGTGACTTTGTGTGCTGTGTGAATGTGTGCCATGTGAATGTGTGTACAGTGTGAATGTGTGTACAGTGTGACTGTGTGTGCAGTGTGACTCAGTACAGTGTGACACTGTGTGCAGTGTGAATGTGTGTGCAGTGTGGCTGTGTGTGCAGTGTCACTCTGTACAGTGTGGCTGTGTGTGCAGTGTCACTCTGTACAGTGTGACTGTGTGTGCAGTGTGACCATGTGTGCAGTGTGACTGTGTGTGCTTTGAATGTATGTGCTGTGTGAATGTATGAACAGTGTGACTCTGTGTACAGTGTGAATGTGTGTGCAATGTGACTCTGTGTACAGTGTGACTGTGTGTGCAGTGTGACTGCGTGTGCAGTGTGTACAGTGTGATGTGTGTGCAGTGTGACTCTGTACAGTGTGACTGTGTGTGCAGTGTGACAGTGTGTGCTGTGACTGTGTGCTGTGTGACTATGTGTGCAGTATGACTGTGTGTACAGAGTGACTGTATGCACAGTGTGAGTGTGTGCGCAGTGTGACTGTGTGTATAGTGTGACTGAGTGTGCAGTGTGACTCTGTGCGCAGTGTGACTGTATGTGCAGTGTGACACTCTGCGCAGTGTGACTGTGTGTGCAGTGTGACTCTGTGCGCAGTGTCACTGTGTGTGCAGTGTGACTCTCTGCGCAGTGTCACTGTGTGTGCAGTGTGACACTGTGCGCAGTGTGACTGTATGTGCAGTGTGACTCTGTGCGCAGTGTCACTGTGTGTGCAGTGTGACTCTGTACAGTGTGACTGCGTGTGCAGTGTGACTGTGTGTACAGTGTGACTGTGTGTGCAGTGTGACTCTACAGTCTGGTCATGTGTGCAGTGTGACTGTGTGTGCTGTGAATGTGTGTGCTGTGTGAATGTGTGAACAGTGTGACTCTGTGTACAGTGTGACTATGTGTACAGTATGACTGTGTGTACAGTGTGACTGTATGCACAGTGTGAGGGTGTGCGCAGTGTGACTGTGTGCGCAGTGTGACTGAGTGCGCAGTGTGACTGTGTGTAGTGTGACTGTGTGCAATGTGAATGTGTACATTGTGAATGTGTGTACAGTGTGAATGTGTGTGCAGTATGACTGTGTGTACAGTGTGACTGTGTGCACAGTGTGACTGTGTGAGCAGTGTGACTTTGTGTTCAGTATGACTTGTGTACAGTGTCACTCTGTGTACAGTGTGAATGTGCGTACAGTATGACTGTGTGTACAGTGTGACTGTGTGCGGTGTGACTGTGTGTGCAGTGTGACTGTGTGTTCAGTGTGAATGTGTGTGCAGTATGAATGTATGTACAGTGTGACTTTGTGTGCAGTGTGAATATGTGTGCGGTGTGACTGTGTACAGTGTGAATGTGTGCCATGTGAATGTGTGTACAGTGTGAATGTGTGTACAGTGTGACTGAGTGTGCAGTGTGACTGTGCGCAGTGTGACTGTGTGTGCAGTGTGACTCTGTACAGTGTGACTGTGTGTGCAGTGTGACTGTGTGTGCAGTGTGACTCTGTGTACAGTGTGACTCTGTGTGCAGTGTGACTGCGTGTGCAGTGTGTACAGTGTGACCGTGTGCGCAGTGTGACTCTGTACAGTGTCTGTGTGTGCAGTGTGACCGTGTGTGCAGTGTGACCGTGTGTGCAGTGTGACCATGTGTGCTGTGACTGTGTGTGCTGTGTGACTATGTGTGCAGTATGACTGTGTGTACAGAGTGACTGTATGCACAGTGTGACTGTGTGCCCAGTGTGACTGTGTGTGCAGTGTGACTGAGTGTGCAGTGTGACTCTGTGCGCAGTGTGACTGTGTGTGCAGTATGACTGTGTGTACAGTGTGACTGAGTGTGCAGTGTGACTCTGTGCGCAGTGTGACTGTGTGTGCAGTGTGACTGTGTACAGTGTGACTGTGTGCGCAGTGTGACTGTGTGCGCATTGTGACTGTGTGCGCAGTGTGACTGTGTGTGCAGTGTGACTGTGTGTGCAGTGTGACTGTGTGCAGTGTGAATGTGTGCCATGTGAATGTGTGTACAGTGCGAATGTGTGTGCAGTATGACTTTGTGTTCAGTATGACTTTGTGTTCAGTGTGACTTTGTGCACAGTGTGACTCTGTGTACAGTGTGACTCTGTGTACAGTGTGAATGTGTACATTCTGAATGTGTGTACAGTGTGAATGTGTGTACAGTGTGACTCTGTGTACAGTGTGACTCTGTGTACAGTGTGACTCTGTGTACAGTGTGAATGTGTACATTCTGAATGTGTGTACAGTGTGAATGTGTGTACAGTGTGACTCTGTGTACAGTGTGAATGTGTGTAACAATGTGACTGTGTGTGCAGTATGACTTCGTGTTCAGTATGACTTTGTGTACAGTGTGAAGGTATGTCCAGTATGACTGTGTGTACAGTGTGACTGTGTGCGCGGTGTGAATATGTGTGCGGTGTGACTGCGTACAGTGTGAATGTGTGCCATGTGAATGTGTGTACAGTGTGACTGTGTGTGCAGTGTGACTCAGTACAGTGTGACACTGTGTGCAGTGTGAATGTGTGTGCAGTGTGGCTGTGTGTGCAGTGTCACTCTGTACAGTGTGACTGTGTGTGCAGTGTGACCATGTGTGCAGTGTGACTGTGTGTGCTGTGAATGTGTGTGCTGTGTGAATGTGTGAACAGTGTGACTCTGTGTACAGAGTGAATGTGTGTGCAATGTGACTCTGTGTACAGTGTGACTGTGTGTGCAGTGTGACTGCGTGTGCAGTGTGTACAGTGTGACCGTGTGTGCAGTGTGACTCTGTACAGTGTGACTGTGTGTGCAGTGTGACTCTGTGTACAGAGTGAATGTGTGTGCAGTGTGACTCTGTGTACAGTGTGACTGCGTGTGCAGTGTGTACAGTGTGACCGTGTGTGCAGTGTGACTCTGTACAGTGTGACTGTGTGTGCAATGTGACTCTGTGTACAGAGTGAATGTGTGTGCAGTGTGACTCTGTGTACAGTGTGACTGTGTGTGCAGTGTGACTGCGTGTGCAGTGTGTACAGTGTGACCGTGTGTGCAGTGTGACTCTGTACAGTGTGACTGTGTGTGCAGTGTGACCATGTGTGCTGTGACTGTGTGTGCTGTGTGACTATGTGTGCAGTATGACTGTGTGTACAGAGTGACTGTATGCACAGTGTGAGTGTGTGCACAGTGTGACTGTGTGAGCAGTGTGACTTTGTGTTCAGTATGACTTGTGTACAGTGTCACTCTGTGTACAGTGTGAATGTGCGTACAGTATGACTGTGTGTACAGTGTGACTGTGTGCGGTGTGACTGTGTGTGCAGTGTGACTGTGTGTTCAGTGTGAATGTGTGTGCAGTATGAATGTATGTACAGTGTGACTTTGTGTGCAGTGTGAATATGTGTGCGGTGTGACTGTGTACAGTGTGAATGTGTGCCATGTGAATGTGTGTACAGTGTGAATGTGTGTACAGTGTGACTGAGTGTGCAGTGTGACTGTGCGCAGTGTGACTGTGTGTGCAGTGTGACTCTGTACAGTGTGACTGTGTGTGCAGTGTGACTGTGTGTGCAGTGTGACTCTGTGTACAGTGTGACTCTGTGTGCAGTGTGACTGCGTGTGCAGTGTGTACAGTGTGACCGTGTGCGCAGTGTGACTCTGTACAGTGTCTGTGTGTGCAGTGTGACCGTGTGTGCAGTGTGACCGTGTGTGCAGTGTGACCACGTGTGCTGTGACTGTGTGTGCTGTGTGACTGTGTGTGCAGTATGACTGTGTGTACAGTGTGACTGAGTGTGCAGTGTGACTCTGTGCGCAGTGTGACTGTGTGTGCAGTATGACTGTGTGTACAGTGTGACTGAGTGTGCAATGTGACTCTGTGCGCAGTGTGACTGTGTGTGCAGTGTGACTGTGTACAGTGTAACTGTGTGTGCAATGTGACTGTGTGTGCAGTGTGACTGTGTGCAGTGTGAATGTGTGCCATGTGAATGTGTGTACAGTGCGAATGTGTGTGCAGTATGACTTTGTGTTCAGTATGACTTTGTGTTCAGTGTGACTTTGTGCACAGTGTGACTCTGTGTACAGTGTGACTCTGTGTACAGTGTGACTCTGTGTACAGTGTGAATGTGTACATTCTGAATGTGTGTACAGTGTGAATGTGTGCAGTATGACTTTGTGTTCAGTATGACTTTGTGTTCAGTGTGACTTTGTGTACAGTGTGACTCTGTGTACAGTGTGACTCTGTGTACAGTGTGAATGTGTGTAACAATGTGACTGTGTGTGCAGTATGACTTCGTGTTCAGTGTGACTTTGTGTACAGTGTGAAGGTATGTCCAGTATGACTGTGTGTACAGTGTGACTGTGTGCGCGGTGTGAATATGTGTGCGGTGTGACTGTGTACAGTGTGAATGTGTGCCATGTGAATGTGTGTACAGTGTGACTGTGTGTGCAGTGTGACTCAGTACAGTGTGACACTGTGTGCAGTGTGAATGTGTGTGCAGTGTGGCTGTGTGTGCAGTGTCACTCTGTACAGTGTGACTGTGTGTGCAGTGTGACCATGTGTGCAGTGTGACTGTGTGTGCTGTGAATGTATGTGCTGTGTGAATGTGTGAACAGTGTGACTCTGTGTACAGTGTGAATGTGTGTGCAATGTGAATGTGTGTGCAGTGTGGCTGTGTGTGCAGTGTCACTCTGTACAGTGTGACTGTGTGTGCAGTGTGACCATGTGTGCAGTGTGACTGTGTGTGCTGTGAATGTATGTGCTGTGTGAATGTGTGAACAGTGTGACTCTGTGTACAGTGTGACTGTGTGTGCAGTGTGACTGCGTGTGCAGTGTGTACAGTGTGACCGTGTGTGCAGTGTGACTCTGTACAGTGTGACTGTGTGTGCAGTGTGACCATGTGTGCTGTGACTGTGTGTGCTGTGTGACTATGTGTGCAGTATGACTGTGTGTACAGAGTGACTGTATGCACAGTGTGAGTGTGTGCACAGTGTGACTGTGTGAGCAGTGTGACTTTGTGTTCAGTATGACTTGTGTACAGTGTCACTCTGTGTACAGTGTGAATGTGCGTACAGTATGACTGTGTGTACAGTGTGACTGTGTGCGGTGTGACTGTGTGTGCAGTGTGACTGTGTGTTCAGTGTGAATGTGTGTGCAGTATGAATGTATGTACAGTGTGACTTTGTGTGCAGTGTGAATATGTGTGCGGTGTGACTGTGTACAGTGTGAATGTGTGCCATGTGAATGTGTGTACAGTGTGAATGTGTGTACAGTGTGACTGAGTGTGCAGTGTGACTGTGCGCAGTGTGACTGTGTGTGCAGTGTGACTGTACAGTGTGACTGTGTGTGCAGTGTGACTGTGTGTGCAGTGTGACTCTGTGTACAGTGTGACTCTGTGTGCAGTGTGACTGCGTGTGCAGTGTGTACAGTGTGACCGTGTGCGCAGTGTGACTCTGTACAGTGTCTGTGTGTGCAGTGTGACCGTGTGTGCAGTGTGACCGTGTGTGCAGTGTGACCATGTGTGCTGTGACTGTGTGTGCTGTGTGACTATGTGTGCAGTATGACTGTGTGTAGAGAGTGACTGTATGCACAGTGTGACTGTGTGCCCAGTGTGACTGTGTGTACAGTGTGACTGAGTGTGCAGTGTGACTCTGTGCGCAGTGTGACTGTGTGTGCAGTATGACTGTGTGTACAGTGTGACTGAGTGTGCAGTGTGACTCTGTGCGCAGTGTGACTGTGTGTGCAGTGTGACTGTGTGAGCAGTGTGACTGTGTGCGCAGTGTGACGGTGTGCGCAGTGTGACTGTGTGTGCAGTGTGACTGTGTGTTCAGTGTGAATGTGTGTGCAGTATGAATGTATGTACAGTGTGACTTTGTGTGCAGTGTGAATATGTGTGCGGTGTGACTGTGTACAGTGTGAATGTGTGCCATGTGAATGTGTGTACAGTGTGAATGTGTGTACAGTGTGACTGAGTGTGCAGTGTGACTGTGCGCAGTGTGACTGTGTGTGCAGTGTGACTGTACAGTGTGACTGTGTGTGCAGTGTGACTGTGTGTGCAGTGTGACTCTGTGTACAGTGTGACTCTGTGTGCAGTGTGACTGCGTGTGCAGTGTGTACAGTGTGACCGTGTGCGCAGTGTGACTCTGTACAGTGTCTGTGTGTGCAGTGTGACCGTGTGTGCAGTGTGACCGTGTGTGCAGTGTGACCATGTGTGCTGTGACTGTGTGTGCTGTGTGACTATGTGTGCAGTATGACTGTGTGTACAGAGTGACTGTATGCACAGTGTGACTGTGTGCCCAGTGTGACTGTGTGTACAGTGTGACTGAGTGTGCAGTGTGACTCTGTGCGCAGTGTGACTGTGTGTGCAGTATGACTGTGTGTACAGTGTGACTGAGTGTGCAGTGTGACTCTGTGCGCAGTGTGACTGTGTGTGCAGTGTGACTGTGTGAGCAGTGTGACTGTGTGCGCAGTGTGACGGTGTGCGCAGTGTGACTGTGTGTGCAGTGTGAGTGTGTACAGTGTCACTGTGTGTGCAGTGTGACTGTGTGCGCAGTGTGACTGTGTGCACAGTGTGACTGTGTGCGCAGTGTGACTGTGTGTGCAGTGTGACTGTGTGTGCAGTGTGACTGTGTGCAGTGTGAATGTGTGCCATGTGAATGTGTGTACAGTGCGAATGTGTGTGCAGTATGACTTTGTGTTCAGTATGACTTTGTGTTCAGTGTGAAGTTGTGCACAGTGTGACTCTGTGTACAGTGTGACTCTGTGTACAGTGTGACTGTGTACAGTGTGAATATGTACATTCTGAATGTGTGTACAGTGTGAATGTGTGTGCAGTATGACTTTGTGTTCAGTATGACTTTGTGTTCAGTGTGACTTTGTGTACAGTGTGACTCTGTGTACAGTGTGACTCTGTGTACAGTGTGAATGTGTGTAACAATGTGACTGTGTGTGCAGTATGACTTCGTGTTCAGTGTGACTTTGTGTACAGTGTGAAGGTATGTCCAGTATGACTGTGTGTACAGTGTGACTGTGTGCGCGGTGTGAATATGTGTGCGGTGTGACTGTGTACAGTGTGAATGTGTGCCATGTGAATGTGTGTACAGTGTGACTGTGTGTGCAGTGTGACTCAGTACAGTGTGACACTGTGTGCAGTGTGAATGTGTGTGCAGTGTGGCTGTGTGTGCAGTGTCACTCTGTACAGTGTGACTGTGTGTGCAGTGTGACCATGTGTGCAGTGTGACTGTGTGTGCTTTGAATGTATGTGCTGTGTGAATGTGTGAACAGTGTGAATGTGTGTACAGTGTGACTGAGTGTGCAGTGTGACTGTGCGCAGTGTGACTGTGTGTGCAGTGTGACTCTGTACAGTGTGACTGTGTGTGCAGTGTCACTGTGTGTGCAGTGTGACTCTGTGTACAGTGTGACTCTGTGTGCAGTGTGACTGCGTGTGCAGTGTGTACAGTGTGACCGTGTGCGCAGTGTGACTCTGTACAGTGTCTGTGTGTGCAGTGTGACCGTGTGTGCAGTGTGACCGTGTGTGCAGTGTGACCATGTGTGCTGTGACTGTGTGTGCTGTGTGACTATGTGTGCAGTATGACTGTGTGTACAGAGTGACTGTATGCACAGTGTGACTGTGTGCCCAGTGTGACTGTGTGTACAGTGTGACTGAGTGTGCAGTGTGACTCTGTGTACAGTGTGACTGTGTACAGTGTGAATATGTACATTCTGAATGTGTGTACAGTGTGAATGTGTGTGCAGTATGACTTTGTGTTCAGTATGACTTTGTGTTCAGTGTGACTTTGTGCACAGTGTGACTCTGTGTACAGTGTGACTCTGTGTACAGTGTGACTGTGTACAGTGTGAATATGTACATTCTGAATGTGTGTACAGTGTGAATGTGTGTGCAGTATGACTTTGTGTTCAGTATGACTTTGTGTTCAGTGTGACTTTGTGTACAGTGTGACTCTGTGTACAGTGTGACTCTGTGTACAGTGTGAATGTGTGTAACAATGTGACTGTGTGTGCAGTATGACTTCGTGTTCAGTGTGACTTTGTGTACAGTGTGAAGGTATGTCCAGTATGACTGTGTGTACAGTGTGACTGTGTGCGCGGTGTGAATATGTGTGCGGTGTGACTGTGTACAGTGTGAATGTGTGCCATGTGAATGTGTGTACAGTGTGACTGTGTGTGCAGTGTGACTCAGTACAGTGTGACACTGTGTGCAGTGTGAATGTGTGTGCAGTGTGGCTGTGTGTGCAGTGTCACTCTGTACAGTGTGACTGTGTGTGCAGTGTGACCATGTGTGCAGTGTGACTGTGTGTGCTTTGAATGTATGTGCTGTGTGAATGTGTGAACAGTGTGAATGTGTGTACAGTGTGACTGAGTGTGCAGTGTGACTGTGCGCAGTGTGACTGTGTGTGCAGTGTGACTCTGTACAGTGTGACTGTGTGTGCAGTGTCACTGTGTGTGCAGTGTGACTCTGTGTACAGTGTGACTCTGTGTGCAGTGTGACTGCGTGTGCAGTGTGTACAGTGTGACCGTGTGCGCAGTGTGACTCTGTACAGTGTCTGTGTGTGCAGTGTGACCGTGTGTGCAGTGTGACCGTGTGTGCAGTGTGACCATGTGTGCTGTGACTGTGTGTGCTGTGTGACTATGTGTGCAGTATGACTGTGTGTACAGAGTGACTGTATGCACAGTGTGACTGTGTGCCCAGTGTGACTGTGTGTACAGTGTGACTGAGTGTGCAGTGTGACTCTGTGCGCAGTGTGACTGTGTGTGCAGTATGACTGTGTGTACAGTGTGACTGAGTGTGCAGTGTGACTCTGTGCGCAGTGTGACTGTGTGTGCAGTGTGACTGTGTACAGTGTGACTGTGTGCGCAGTGTGACTGTGTGCGCATTGTGACTGTGTGCGCAGTGTGACTGTGTGTGCAGTGTGACTCTGTGCGCAGTGTGACTGTGTGTGCAGTGTGACTGTGTGCCATGTGAATGTGTGTACAGTGCGAATGTGTGTGCATTATGACTTTGTGTTCAGTATGACTTTGTGTTCAGTGTGACTTTGTGCACAGTGTGACCGTGTGTGCAGTGTGACTCTGTACAGAGTGACTGTGTGTGCAGTGTGACCATGTGTGCTGTGACTGTGTGTGCTGTGACTGTGTGCTGTGTGACTATGTGTGCAGTATGACTGTGTGTACAGAGTGACTGTATGCACAGTGTGAGTGTGTGCGCAGTGTGACTGTGTGTACAGTGTGACTGAGTGTGCAGTGTGACTGTGTGCGCAGTGTGACTGTATGTGCAGTGTGACTCTGTGCGCAGTGTCACTGTGTGTGCAGTGTGACTCTGTACAGTGTGACTGCGTGTGCAGTGTGACTGTGTGTACAGTGTGACTGTGTGTGCAGTGTGACTGTGTGTGCAGTGTGACTCTGTGCGCAGTGTGACTGTGTGTGCAGTGTGACTGTGTGCCATGTGAATGTGTGTACAGTGCGAATGTGTGTGCATTATGACTTTGTGTTCAGTATGACTTTGTGTTCAGTGTGACTTTGTGCACAGTGTGACCGTGTGTGCAGTGTGACTCTGTACAGAGTGACTGTGTGTGCAGTGTGACCATGTGTGCTGTGACTGTGTGTGCTGTGACTGTGTGCTGTGTGACTATGTGTGCAGTATGACTGTGTGTACAGAGTGACTGTATGCACAGTGTGAGTGTGTGCGCAGTGTGACTGTGTGTACAGTGTGACTGAGTGTGCAGTGTGACTGTGTGCGCAGTGTGACTGTATGTGCAGTGTGACTCTGTGCGCAGTGTCACTGTGTGTGCAGTGTGACTCTGTACAGTGTGACTGCGTGTGCAGTGTGACTGTGTGTACAGTGTGACTGTGTGTGCAGTGTGACTCTACAGTCTGGTCATGTGTGCAGTGTGACTGTGTGTGCTGTGACTGTGTGTGCTGTGTGAATGTGTGAACAGTGTGACTCTGTGTACAGTGTGAATGTGTGTGCAATGTGACTCTGTGTACAGTGTGTCTGTGTGTGCAGTGTGACTCTGTGCGCAGTGTGACTGTATGTGCAGTGTGACTCTGTGCGCAGTGTGACTGTGTGTGCAGTGTGACTCTGTGCGCAGTGTCACTGTGTGTGCAGTGTGACTCTGTGCGCAGTGTCACTGTGTGTGCAGTGTGACACTGTGCGCAGTGTGACTGTATGTGCAGTGTGACTCTGTGCGCAGTGTCACTGTGTGTGCAGTGTGACTCTGTACAGTGTGACTGCGTGTGCAGTGTGACTGTGTGTACAGTGTGACTGTGTGTGCAGTGTGACTCTACAGTCTGGTCATGTGTGCAGTGTGACTGTGTGTGCTGTGAATGTGTGTGCTGTGTGACTGTGTGAACAGTGTGACTCTGTGTACAGTGTGACTATGTGTGCAGTATGACTATGTGTACAGTGTGACTGTATGCACAGTGTGAGGGTGTGCGCAGTGTGACTGTGTGCGCAGTGTGACTGTGTGTACAGTGTGACTGTGTGTGCAGTGTGACTTTGTGTACAGTGTGACTCTGTGTACAGTGTGACTCTGTGTACAGTGTGAATGTGTGTAACAATGTGACTGTGTGTGCAGTATGACTTCGTGTTCAGTGTGACTTTGTGTACAGTGTGAAGGTATGTCCAGTATGACTGTGTGTACAGTGTGACTGTGCGCGGTGTGAATATGTGTGCGGTGTGACTGTGTACAGTGTGAATGTGTGCCATGTGAATGTGTGTGCAGTGTGACTCAGTACAGTGTGACACTGTGTGCAGTGTGAATGTGTGTGCAGTGTGGCTGTGTGTGCAGTGTCACTCTGTACAGTGTGACTGTGTGTGCAGTGTGACCATGTGTGCAGTGTGACTGTGTGTGCTTTGAATGTATGTGCTGTGTGAATGTGTGAACAGTGTGAATGTGTGTACAGTGTGACTGAGTGTGCAGTGTGACTGTGCGCAGTGTGACTGTGTGTGCAGTGTGACTCTGTACAGTGTGACTGTGTGTGCAGTGTCACTGTGTGTGCAGTGTGACTCTGTGTACAGTGTGACTCTGTGTGCAGTGTGACTGCGTGTGCAGTGTGTACAGTGTGACCGTGTGCGCAGTGTGACTCTGTACAGTGTCTGTGTGTGCAGTGTGACCGTGTGTGCAGTGTGACCGTGTGTGCAGTGTGACCATGTGTGCTGTGACTGTGTGTGCTGTGTGACTATGTGTGCAGTATGACTGTGTGTACAGAGTGACTGTATGCACAGTGTGACTGTGTGCCCAGTGTGACTGTGTGTACAGTGTGACTGAGTGTGCAGTGTGACTCTGTGTACAGTGTGACTGTGTACAGTGTGAATATGTACATTCTGAATGTGTGTACAGTGTGAATGTGTGTGCAGTATGACTTTGTGTTCAGTATGACTTTGTGTTCAGTGTGACTTTGTGCACAGTGTGACTCTGTGTACAGTGTGACTCTGTGTACAGTGTGACTGTGTACAGTGTGAATATGTACATTCTGAATGTGTGTACAGTGTGAATGTGTGTGCAGTATGACTTTGTGTTCAGTATGACTTTGTGTTCAGTGTGACTTTGTGTACAGTGTGACTCTGTGTACAGTGTGACTCTGTGTACAGTGTGAATGTGTGTAACAATGTGACTGTGTGTGCAGTATGACTTCGTGTTCAGTGTGACTTTGTGTACAGTGTGAAGGTATGTCCAGTATGACTGTGTGTACAGTGTGACTGTGTGCGCGGTGTGAATATGTGTGCGGTGTGACTGTGTACAGTGTGAATGTGTGCCATGTGAATGTGTGTACAGTGTGACTGTGTGTGCAGTGTGACTCAGTACAGTGTGACACTGTGTGCAGTGTGAATGTGTGTGCAGTGTGGCTGTGTGTGCAGTGTCACTCTGTACAGTGTGACTGTGTGTGCAGTGTGACCATGTGTGCAGTGTGACTGTGTGTGCTTTGAATGTATGTGCTGTGTGAATGTGTGAACAGTGTGAATGTGTGTACAGTGTGACTGAGTGTGCAGTGTGACTGTGCGCAGTGTGACTGTGTGTGCAGTGTGACTCTGTACAGTGTGACTGTGTGTGCAGTGTCACTGTGTGTGCAGTGTGACTCTGTGTACAGTGTGACTCTGTGTGCAGTGTGACTGCGTGTGCAGTGTGTACAGTGTGACCGTGTGCGCAGTGTGACTCTGTACAGTGTCTGTGTGTGCAGTGTGACCGTGTGTGCAGTGTGACCGTGTGTGCAGTGTGACCATGTGTGCTGTGACTGTGTGTGCTGTGTGACTATGTGTGCAGTATGACTGTGTGTACAGAGTGACTGTATGCACAGTGTGACTGTGTGCCCAGTGTGACTGTGTGTACAGTGTGACTGAGTGTGCAGTGTGACTCTGTGCGCAGTGTGACTGTGTGTGCAGTATGACTGTGTGTACAGTGTGACTGAGTGTGCAGTGTGACTCTGTGCGCAGTGTGACTGTGTGTGCAGTGTGACTGTGTACAGTGTGACTGTGTGCGCAGTGTGACTGTGTGCGCATTGTGACTGTGTGCGCAGTGTGACTGTGTGTGCAGTGTGACTCTGTGCGCAGTGTGACTGTGTGTGCAGTGTGACTGTGTGCCATGTGAATGTGTGTACAGTGCGAATGTGTGTGCATTATGACTTTGTGTTCAGTATGACTTTGTGTTCAGTGTGACTTTGTGCACAGTGTGACCGTGTGTGCAGTGTGACTCTGTACAGAGTGACTGTGTGTGCAGTGTGACCATGTGTGCTGTGACTGTGTGTGCTGTGACTGTGTGCTGTGTGACTATGTGTGCAGTATGACTGTGTGTACAGAGTGACTGTATGCACAGTGTGAGTGTGTGCGCAGTGTGACTGTGTGTACAGTGTGACTGAGTGTGCAGTGTGACTGTGTGCGCAGTGTGACTGTATGTGCAGTGTGACTCTGTGCGCAGTGTCACTGTGTGTGCAGTGTGACTCTGTACAGTGTGACTGCGTGTGCAGTGTGACTGTGTGTACAGTGTGACTGTGTGTGCAGTGTGACTGTGTGTGCAGTGTGACTCTGTGCGCAGTGTGACTGTGTGTGCAGTGTGACTGTGTGCCATGTGAATGTGTGTACAGTGCGAATGTGTGTGCATTATGACTTTGTGTTCAGTATGACTTTGTGTTCAGTGTGACTTTGTGCACAGTGTGACCGTGTGTGCAGTGTGACTCTGTACAGAGTGACTGTGTGTGCAGTGTGACCATGTGTGCTGTGACTGTGTGTGCTGTGACTGTGTGCTGTGTGACTATGTGTGCAGTATGACTGTGTGTACAGAGTGACTGTATGCACAGTGTGAGTGTGTGCGCAGTGTGACTGTGTGTACAGTGTGACTGAGTGTGCAGTGTGACTGTGTGCGCAGTGTGACTGTATGTGCAGTGTGACTCTGTGCGCAGTGTCACTGTGTGTGCAGTGTGACTCTGTACAGTGTGACTGCGTGTGCAGTGTGACTGTGTGTACAGTGTGACTGTGTGTGCAGTGTGACTCTACAGTCTGGTCATGTGTGCAGTGTGACTGTGTGTGCTGTGACTGTGTGTGCTGTGTGAATGTGTGAACAGTGTGACTCTGTGTACAGTGTGAATGTGTGTGCAATGTGACTCTGTGTACAGTGTGACTGTGTGTGCAGTGTGACTCTGTGCGCAGTGTGACTGTATGTGCAGTGTGACTCTGTGCGCAGTGTGACTGTGTGTGCAGTGTGACTCTGTGCGCAGTGTCACTGTGTGTGCAGTGTGACTCTGTGCGCAGTGTCACTGTGTGTGCAGTGTGACACTGTGCGCAGTGTGACTGTATGTGCAGTGTGACTCTGTGCGCAGTGTCACTGTGTGTGCAGTGTGACTCTGTACAGTGTGACTGCGTGTGCAGTGTGACTGTGTGTACAGTGTGACTGTGTGTGCAGTGTGACTCTACAGTCTGGTCATGTGTGCAGTGTGACTGTGTGTGCTGTGAATGTGTGTGCTGTGTGACTGTGTGAACAGTGTGACTCTGTGTACAGTGTGACTATGTGTGCAGTATGACTATGTGTACAGTGTGACTGTATGCACAGTGTGAGGATGTGCGCAGTGTGACTGTGTGCGCAGTGTGACTGTGTGTACAGTGTGACTGTGTGTGCAGTGTGACTTTGTGTACAGTGTGACTCTGTGTACAGTGTGACTCTGTGTACAGTGTGAATGTGTGTAACAATGTGACTGTGTGTGCAGTATGACTTCGTGTTCAGTGTGACTTTGTGTACAGTGTGAAGGTATGTCCAGTATGACTGTGTGTACAGTGTGACTGTGCGCGGTGTGAATATGTGTGCGGTGTGACTGTGTACAGTGTGAATGTGTGCCATGTGAATGTGTGTGCAGTGTGACTCAGTACAGTGTGACACTGTGTGCAGTGTGAATGTGTGTGCAGTGTGGCTGTGTGTGCAGTGTCACTCTGTACAGTGTGACTGTGTGTGCAGTGTGACCATGTGTGCAGTGTGACTGTGTGTGCTTTGAATGTATGTGCTGTGTGAATGTGTGAACAGTGTGAATGTGTGTACAGTGTGACTGAGTGTGCAGTGTGACTGTGCGCAGTGTGACTGTGTGTGCAGTGTGACTCTGTACAGTGTGACTGTGTGTGCAGTGTCACTGTGTGTGCAGTGTGACTCTGTGTACAGTGTGACTCTGTGTGCAGTGTGACTGCGTGTGCAGTGTGTACAGTGTGACCGTGTGCGCAGTGTGACTCTGTACAGTGTCTGTGTGTGCAGTGTGACCGTGTGTGCAGTGTGACCGTGTGTGCAGTGTGACCATGTGTGCTGTGACTGTGTGTGCTGTGTGACTATGTGTGCAGTATGACTGTGTGTACAGAGTGACTGTATGCACAGTGTGACTGTGTGCCCAGTGTGACTGTGTGTACAGTGTGACTGAGTGTGCAGTGTGACTCTGTGTACAGTGTGACTGTGTACAGTGTGAATATGTACATTCTGAATGTGTGTACAGTGTGAATGTGTGTGCAGTATGACTTTGTGTTCAGTATGACTTTGTGTTCAGTGTGACTTTGTGCACAGTGTGACTCTGTGTACAGTGTGACTCTGTGTACAGTGTGACTGTGTACAGTGTGAATATGTACATTCTGAATGTGTGTACAGTGTGAATGTGTGTGCAGTATGACTTTGTGTTCAGTATGACTTTGTGTTCAGTGTGACTTTGTGTACAGTGTGACTCTGTGTACAGTGTGACTCTGTGTACAGTGTGACTCTGTGTACAGTGTGAATGTGTGTAACAATGTGACTGTGTGTGCAGTATGACTTCGTGTTCAGTGTGACTTTGTGTACAGTGTGACTCTGTGTACAGTGTGACTCTGTGTACAGTGTGAATGTGTGTAACAATGTGACTGTGTGTGCAGTATGACTTCGTGTTCAGTGTGACTTTGTGTACAGTGTGAAGGTATGTCCAGTATGACTGTGTGTACAGTGTGACTGTGTGCGCGGTGTGAATATGTGTGCGGTGTGACTGTGTACAGTGTGAATGTGTGCCATGTGAATGTGTGTACAGTGTGACTGTGTGTGCAGTGTGACTCAGTACAGTGTGACACTGTGTGCAGTGTGAATGTGTGTGCAGTGTGGCTGTGTGTGCAGTGTCACTCTGTACAGTGTGACTGTGTGTGCAGTGTGACCATGTGTGCAGTGTGACTGTGTGTGCTTTGAATGTATGTGCTGTGTGAATGTGTGAACAGTGTGAATGTGTGTACAGTGTGACTGAGTGTGCAGTGTGACTGTGCGCAGTGTGACTGTGTGTGCAGTGTGACTCTGTACAGTGTGACTGTGTGTGCAGTGTCACTGTGTGTGCAGTGTGACTCTGTGTACAGTGTGACTCTGTGTGCAGTGTGACTGCGTGTGCAGTGTGTACAGTGTGACCGTGTGCGCAGTGTGACTCTGTACAGTGTCTGTGTGTGCAGTGTGACCGTGTGTGCAGTGTGACCGTGTGTGCAGTGTGACCATGTGTGCTGTGACTGTGTGTGCTGTGTGACTATGTGTGCAGTATGACTGTGTGTACAGAGTGACTGTATGCACAGTGTGACTGTGTGCCCAGTGTGACTGTGTGTACAGTGTGACTGAGTGTGCAGTGTGACTCTGTGCGCAGTGTGACTGTGTGTGCAGTATGACTGTGTGTACAGTGTGACTGAGTGTGCAGTGTGACTCTGTGCGCAGTGTGACTGTGTGTGCAGTGTGACTGTGTACAGTGTGACTGTGTGCGCAGTGTGACTGTGTGCGCATTGTGACTGTGTGCGCAGTGTGACTGTGTGTGCAGTGTGACTCTGTGCGCAGTGTGACTGTGTGTGCAGTGTGACTGTGTGCCATGTGAATGTGTGTACAGTGCGAATGTGTGTGCATTATGACTTTGTGTTCAGTATGACTTTGTGTTCAGTGTGACTTTGTGCACAGTGTGACCGTGTGTGCAGTGTGACTCTGTACAGAGTGACTGTGTGTGCAGTGTGACCATGTGTGCTGTGACTGTGTGTGCTGTGACTGTGTGCTGTGTGACTATGTGTGCAGTATGACTGTGTGTACAGAGTGACTGTATGCACAGTGTGAGTGTGTGCGCAGTGTGACTGTGTGTACAGTGTGACTGAGTGTGCAGTGTGACTGTGTGCGCAGTGTGACTGTATGTGCAGTGTGACTCTGTGCGCAGTGTCACTGTGTGTGCAGTGTGACTCTGTACAGTGTGACTGCGTGTGCAGTGTGACTGTATGTACAGTGTGACTGTGTGTGCAGTGTGACTCTACAGTCTGGTCATGTGTGCAGTGTGACTGTGTGTGCTGTGAATGTGTGTGCTGTGTGAATGTGTGAACAGTGTGACTCTGTGTACAGTGTGAATGTGTGTGCAATGTGACTCTGTGTACAGTGTGACTGTGTGTACAGTGTGACTGTGTGTGCAGTGTGACTCTGTGCGCAGTGTGACTGTATGTGCAGTGTGACTCTGTGCGCAGTGTGACTGTGTGTGCAGTGTGACTCTGTGCGCAGTGTCACTGTGTGTGCAGTGTGACTCTGTGCGCAGTGTCACTGTGTGTGCAGTGTGACACTGTGCGCAGTGTGACTGTATGTGCAGTGTGACTCTGTGCGCAGTGTCACTGTGTGTGCAGTGTGACTCTGTACAGTGTGACTGCGTGTGCAGTGTGACTGTGTGTACAGTGTGACTGTGTGTGCAGTGTGACTCTACAGTCTGGTCATGTGTGCAGTGTGACTGTGTGTGCTGTGAATGTGTGTGCTGTGTGAATGTGTGAACAGTGTGACTCTGTGTACAGTGTGACTATGTGTGCAGTATGACTATGTGTACAGTGTGACTGTATGCACAGTGTGAGGGTGTGCGCAGTGTGACTGTGTGCGCAGTGTGACTGTGTGTACAGTGTGACTGTGTGTGCAGTGTGACTCCACAGTCTGGTCATGTGTGCAGTGTGACTGTGTGTGCTGTGAATGTGTGTGCTGTGTGAATGTGTGAACAGTGTGACTCTGTGTACAGTGTGACTATGTGTGCAGTATGACTGTGTGTACAGTGTGACTGTATGCACAGTGTGAGGGTGTGCGCAGTGTGACTGTGTGCGCAGTGTGACTGTGTGCGCAGTGTGACTGTGCGCAGTGTGACTGTGTGCGCAGTGTGACTGATTGCGCAGTGTGACTGTGTGCAGTGTGACTGTGTGCAATGTGAATGTGTACATTGTGAATGTGTGTACAGTGTGAATGTGTGTGCAGTATGACTGTGTGTACAGTGTGACTGTGTGCACAGTGTGACTGTGTGAGCAGTGTGACTTTGTGTTCAGTATGACTTTGTGTACAGTGTCACTCTGTGTACAGTGTGAATGTGTGTACAGTATGACTGTGTGTACAGTGTGACTGTGTGCGGTGAGACTGTGTGTGCAGTGTGACTGTGTGTTCAGTGTGAATGTGTGTGCAGTATGAATGTATGTACAGTGTGACTTTGTGTGCAGTGTGAATATGTGTGCGGTGTGACTGTGTACAGTGTGAATGTGTGCCATGTGAATGTGTGTACAGTGTGAATGTGTGTACAGTGTGACTGAGTGTGCAGTGTGACTGTGCGCAGTGTGACTGTGTGTGCAGTGTGACTCTGTACAGTGTGACTGAGTGTGCAGTGTGACTCTGTGCGCAGTGTGACTGTGTGTGCAGTGTGACTCTGTGCGCAGTCTGACTGTGTGTGCAGTATGACTCTGTACAGTGTGACTGCGTGTGCAGTGTGACTGTGTGTACAGTGTGACTGTGTGTGCAGTGTGACTACAGTCTGGTCATGTGTGCAGTGTGACTGTGTGTGCTGTGAATGTGTGTGCTGTGTGAATGTGTGAACAGTGTGACTCTGTGTACAGTGTGAATGTGTGTGCAGTGTGACTGCGTATGCAGTGTGTACAGTGTGATGTGTGTGCAGTGTGACTCTGTACACTGTGACTGTGTGTGCAGTGTGACCGTGTGTGCTGTGACTGTGTGCTGTGTGACTATGTGTGCAGTGTGACTGTGTGTGCAGTGTGACTGTGTGTGCAGTGTGACTCTGTGTACAGTGTGACTCTGTGTGCAGTGTGACTGCGTGTTCAGTGTGAATGTGTGTGCAGTATGAATGTATGTACAGTGTGACTTTGTGTGCAGTGTGAATATGTGTGCGGTGTGACTGTGTACAGTGTGAATGTGTGCCATGTGAATGTGTGTACAGTGTGAATGTGTGTACACTGTGACTGAGTGTGCAGTGTGACTGTGCGCAGTCTGTCTGTGTGTGCAGTGTGACTCTGTACAGTGTGACTGTGTGTGCAGTGTGACTGTGTGTGCAGTGTGACTCTGTGTACATTGTGAATGTGTGTGCAATGTGACTCTGTGTACAGTGTGACTGTGTGTGCAGTGTGACTGCGTGTGCAGTGTGTACAGTGTGACCGTGTGTGCAGTGTGACTCTGTACAGTGTGACTGTGTGTGCAGTGTGACCATGTGTGCTGTGACTGTGTGTGCTGTGACTGTGTGCTGTGTGACTATGTGTGCAGTATGGCTGTGTGTACAGAGTGACTGTATGCACAGTGTGAGTGTGTGCGCAGTGTGACTGTGTGTACAGTGTGACTGAGTGTGCAGTGTGACTGTGTGCGCAGTGTGACTGTATGTGCAGTGTGACTCTGTGCGCAGTGTCACTGTGTGTGCAGTGTGACTCTGTACAGTGTGACTGCGTGTGCAGTGTGACTGTGTGTACAGTGTGACTGTGTGTGCCGTGTGACTCTACAGTCTGGTCATGTGTGCAGTGTGACTGTGTGTGCTGTGAATGTGTGTGCTGTGTGAATGTGTGAACAGTGTGACTCTGTGTACAGTGTGAATGTGTGTGCAATGTGACTCTGTGTACAGTGTGACTGTGTGTGCAGTGTGACTCTGTGCGCAGTGTGACTGTATGTGCAGTGTGACTCTGTGCGCAGTGTGACTGTGTGTGCAGTGTGACTCTGTGCGCAGTGTCACTGTGTGTGCAGTGTGACTCTGTGCGCAGTGTCACTGTGTGTGCAGTGTGACACTGTGCGCAGTGTGACTGTATGTGCAGTGTGACTCTGTGCGCAGTGTCACTGTGTGTGCAGTGTGACTCTGTACAGTGTGACTGCGTGTGCAGTGTGACTGTGTGTACAGTGTGACTGTGTGTGCAGTGTGACTCTACAGTCTGGTCATGTGTGCAGTGTGACTGTGTGTGCTGTGAATGTGTGTGCTGTGTGAATGTGTGAACAGTGTGACTCTGTGTACAGTGTGACTATGTGTGCAGTATGACTGTGTGTACAGTGTGACTGTATGCACAGTGTGAGGGTGTGCGCAGTGTGACTGCGTGTGCAGTGTGACTGTGTGTACAGTGTGACTGTGTGTGCAGTGTGACTCTACAGTCTGGTCATGTGTGCAGTGTGACTGTGTGTGCTGTGAATGTGTGTGCTGTGTGAATGTGTGAACAGTGTGACTCTGTGTACAGTGTGACTATGTGTGCAGTATGACTGTGTGTACAGTGTGACTGTATGCACAGTGTGAGGGTGTGCGCAGTCTGACTGTGTGCGCAGTGTGACTGTGTGTACAGTGTGACTGTGTGTGCAGTGTGACTCTACAGTCTGGTCATGTGTGCAGTGTGACTGTGTGTGCTGTGAATGTGTGTGCTGTGTGAATGTGTGAACAGTGTGACTCTGTGAACAGTGTGACTATGTGTGCAGTATGACTGTGTGTACAGTGTGACTGTATGCACAGTGTGAGGGTGTGCGCAGTGTGACTGTGTGCGCAGTGTGACTGTGTGCGCAGTGTGACTGTGCGCAGTGTGACTGTGTGCGCAGTGTGACTGATTGCGCAGTGTGACTGTGTGCAGTGTGACTGTGTGCAATGTGAATGTGTACATTGTGAATGTGTGTACAGTGTGAATGTGTGTGCAGTATGACTGTGTGTACAGTGTGACTGTGTGCACAGTGTGACTGTGTGAGCAGTGTGACTTTGTGTTCAGTATGACTTTGTGTACAGTGTCACTCTGTGTACAGTGTGAATGTGTGTACAGTATGACTGTGTGTACAGTGTGACTGTGTGCGGTGAGACTGTGTGTGCAGTGTGACTGTGTGTTCAGTGTGAATGTGTGTGCAGTATGAATGTATGTACAGTGTGACTTTGTGTGCAGTGTGAATATGTGTGCGGTGTGACTGTGTACAGTGTGAATGTGTGCCATGTGAATGTGTGTACAGTGTGAATGTGTGTACAGTGTGACTCTGTACAGTGTGACTGAGTGTGCAGTGTGACTCTGTGCGCAGTGTGACTGTGTGTGCTGTGTGACTCTGTGCGCAGTCTGACTGTGTGTGCAGTATGACTCTGTACAGTGTGACTGCGTGTGCAGTGTGACTGTGTGTACAGTGTGACTGTGTGTGCAGTGTGACTACAGTCTGGTCATGTGTGCAGTGTGACTGTGTGTGCTGTGAATGTGTGTGCTGTGTGAATGTGTGAACAGTGTGACTCTGTGTAGTGTGAATGTGTGTGCAGTGTGACTGCGTATGCAGTGTGTACAGTGTGATGTGTGTGCAGTGTGACTCTGTACAGTGTGACTGTGTGTGCAGTGTGACCGTGTGTGCTGTGACTGTGTGCTGTGTGACTATGTGTGCAGTGTGACTGTGTGCGCAGTGTGACTGTGTGTGCAGTGTGACTCTGTGTACAGTGTGACTCTGTGTGCAGTGTGACTGCGTGTGCAGTGTGTACAGTGTGACCGTGTGCGCAGTGTGACTCTGTACAGTGTCTGTGTGTGCAGTGTGACCGTGTGTGCAGTGTGACCGTGTGTGCAGTGTGACCATGTGTGCTGTGACTGTGTGTGCTGTGTGACTATGTGTGCCGTATGACTGTGTGTACAGAGTGACTGTATGCACAGTGTGACTGTGTGCGCAGTGTGACTGTGTGTACAGTGTGACTGAGTGTGCAGTGTGACTCTGTGCGCAGTGCGACTGTGTGTGCAGTATGACTGTGTGTACAGTGTGACTGAGTGTGCAGTGTGACTCTGTGCGCAGTGTGACTGTGTGTGCAGTGTGACTGTGTACAGTGTGACTGTGTGCGCAGTGTGACTGTGTGCGCAGTGTGACTGTGTGCGCAGTGTGACTGTGTGTGCAGTGTGACTGTGTGTGCAGTATGAATGTATGTACAGTGTGACTGTGTGCGCAGTGTGACTGTGTGCGCAGTGTGACTGTGTGTGCAGTGTGACTGTGTGTGCAGTGTGACTGTGTGTGCAGTGTGACTGTGTGCAGTGTGAATGTGTGCCATGTGAATGTGTGTACAGTGCGAATGTGTGTGCAGTATGACTTTGTGTTCAGTATGACTTTGTGTTCAGTGTGACTTTGTGTTCAGTGTGACTTTGTGTACAGTGTGACTCTGTGTACAGTGTGACTCTGTGTACAGTGTGAATGTGTGTAACAATGTGACTGTGTGTGCAGTATGACGTCGTGTTCAGTGTGACTTTGTGTACAGTGTGAAGGTATGTCCAGTATGACTGTGTGTACAGTGTGACTGTGTGCGCGGTGTGAATATGTGTGCGGTGTGACTGTGTACAGTGTGAATGTGTGCCATGTGAATGTGTGTACAGTGTGACTGTGTGTGCAGTGTGACTCAGTACAGTGTGACACTGTGTGCAGTGTGAATGTGTGTGCAGTGTGGCTGTGTGTGCAGTGTCACTCTGTACAGTGTGACTGTGTGTGCAGTGTGACCATGTGTGCAGTGTGACTGTGTGTGCTGTGAATGTATGTGCTGTGTGAATGTGTGAACAGTGTGACTCTGTGTACAGTGTGAATGTGTGTGCAATGTGACTCTGTGTACAGTGTGACTGTGTGTGCAGTGTGACTGCGTGTGCAGTGTGTACAGTGTGACCGTGTGTGCAGTGTGACTCTGTACAGTGTGACTGTGTGTGCAGTGTGACCATGTGTGCTGTGACTGTGTGTGCTGTGTGACTATGTGTGCAGTATGACTGTGTGTACAGAGTGACTGTATGCACAGTGTGAGTGTGTGCGCAGTGTGACTGTGTGTACAGTGTGACTGAGTGTGCAGTGTGACTGTGTGCGCAGTGTGACTGTATGTGCAGTGTGACCCTGTGCGCAGTGTCACTGTGTGTGCAGTGTGACTGTGTACAGTGTGACTGTGTGTGCAGTGTGACTACAGTCTGGTCATGTGTGCAGTGTGACTGTGTGTGCTGTGAATGTGTGTGCTGTGTGAATGTGTGAACAGTGTGACTCTGTGTACAGTGTGAATGTGTGTGCAGTGTGACTGCGTATGCAGTGTGTACAGTGTGATGTGTGTGCAGTGTGACTCTGTACAGTGTGACTGTGTGTGCAGTGTGACCGTGTGTGCTGTGACTGTGTGCTGTGTGACTATGTGTGCAGTGTGACTGTGTGCGCAGTGTGACTGTGTGTGCAGTGTGACTCTGTGTACAGTGTGACTCTGTGTGCAGTGTGACTGCGTGTGCAGTGTGTACAGTGTGACCGTGTGCGCAGTGTGACTCTGTACAGTGTCTGTGTGTGCAGTGTGACCGTGTGTGCAGTGTGACCGTGTGTGCAGTGTGACCATGTGTGCTGTGACTGTGTGTGCTGTGTGACTATGTGTGCCGTATGACTGTGTGTACAGAGTGACTGTATGCACAGTGTGACTGTGTGCGCAGTGTGACTGTGTGTACAGTGTGACTGAGTGTGCAGTGTGACTCTGTGCGCAGTGCGACTGTGTGTGCAGTATGACTGTGTGTACAGTGTGACTGAGTGTGCAGTGTGACTCTGTGCGCAGTGTGACTGTGTGTGCAGTGTGACTGTGTACAGTGTGACTGTGTGCGCAGTGTGACTGTGTGCGCAGTGTGACTGTGTGCGCAGTGTGACTGTGTGTGCAGTGTGACTGTGTGTGCAGTATGAATGTATGTACAGTGTGACTGTGTGCGCAGTGTGACTGTGTGCGCAGTGTGACTGTGTGTGCAGTGTGACTGTGTGTGCAGTGTGACTGTGTGTGCAGTGTGACTGTGTGCAGTGTGAATGTGTGCCATGTGAATGTGTGTACAGTGCGAATGTGTGTGCAGTATGACTTTGTGTTCAGTATGACTTTGTGTTCAGTGTGACTTTGTGTTCAGTGTGACTTTGTGTACAGTGTGACTCTGTGTACAGTGTGACTCTGTGTACAGTGTGAATGTGTGTAACAATGTGACTGTGTGTGCAGTATGACGTCGTGTTCAGTGTGACTTTGTGTACAGTGTGAAGGTATGTCCAGTATGACTGTGTGTACAGTGTGACTGTGTGCGCGGTGTGAATATGTGTGCGGTGTGACTGTGTACAGTGTGAATGTGTGCCATGTGAATGTGTGTACAGTGTGACTGTGTGTGCAGTGTGACTCAGTACAGTGTGACACTGTGTGCAGTGTGAATGTGTGTGCAGTGTGGCTGTGTGTGCAGTGTCACTCTGTACAGTGTGACTGTGTGTGCAGTGTGACCATGTGTGCAGTGTGACTGTGTGTGCTGTGAATGTATGTGCTGTGTGAATGTGTGAACAGTGTGACTCTGTGTACAGTGTGAATGTGTGTGCAATGTGACTCTGTGTACAGTGTGACTGTGTGTGCAGTGTGACTGCGTGTGCAGTGTGTACAGTGTGACCGTGTGTGCAGTGTGACTCTGTACAGTGTGACTGTGTGTGCAGTGTGACCATGTGTGCTGTGACTGTGTGTGCTGTGTGACTATGTGTGCAGTATGACTGTGTGTACAGAGTGACTGTATGCACAGTGTGAGTGTGTGCGCAGTGTGACTGTGTGTACAGTGTGACTGAGTGTGCAGTGTGACTGTGTGCGCAGTGTGACTGTATGTGCAGTGTGACCCTGTGCGCAGTGTCACTGTGTGTGCAGTGTGACTGTGTACAGTGTGACTGTGTGTGCAGTGTGACTACAGTCTGGTCATGTGTGCAGTGTGACTGTGTGTGCTGTGAATGTGTGTGCTGTGTGAATGTGTGAACAGTGTGACTCTGTGTACAGTGTGAATGTGTGTGCAGTGTGACTGCGTATGCAGTGTGTACAGTGTGATGTGTGTGCAGTGTGACTCTGTACAGTGTGACTGTGTGTGCAGTGTGACCGTGTGTGCTGTGACTGTGTGCTGTGTGACTATGTGTGCAGTGTGACTGTGTGCGCAGTGTGACTGTGTGTGCAGTGTGACTCTGTGTACAGTGTGACTCTGTGTGCAGTGTGACTGCGTGTGCAGTGTGTACAGTGTGACCGTGTGCGCAGTGTGACTCTGTACAGTGTCTGTGTGTGCAGTGTGACCGTGTGTGCAGTGTGACCGTGTGTGCAGTGTGACCATGTGTGCTGTGACTGTGTGTGCTGTGTGACTATGTGTGCCGTATGACTGTGTGTACAGAGTGACTGTATGCACAGTGTGACTGTGTGCGCAGTGTGACTGTGTGTACAGTGTGACTGAGTGTGCAGTGTGACTCTGTGCGCAGTGCGACTGTGTGTGCAGTATGACTGTGTGTACAGTGTGACTGAGTGTGCAGTGTGACTCTGTGCGCAGTGTGACTGTGTGTGCAGTGTGACTGTGTACAGTGTGACTGTGTGCGCAGTGTGACTGTGTGCGCAGTGTGACTGTGTGCGCAGTGTGACTGTGTGTGCAGTGTGACTGTGTGTGCAGTATGAATGTATGTACAGTGTGAATGTGTGCCATGTGAATGTGTGTACAGTGCGAATGTGTGTGCAGTATGACTTTGTGTTCAGTATGACTTTGTGTTCAGTGTGACTTTGTGTTCAGTGTGACTTTGTGTACAGTGTGACTCTGTGTACAGTGTGACTCTGTGTACAGTGTGAATGTGTGTAACAATGTGACTGTGTGTGCAGTATGACGTCGTGTTCAGTGTGACTTTGTGTACAGTGTGAAGGTATGTCCAGTATGACTGTGTGTACAGTGTGACTGTGTGCGCGGTGTGAATATGTGTGCGGTGTGACTGTGTACAGTGTGAATGTGTGCCATGTGAATGTGTGTACAGTGTGACTGTGTGTGCAGTGTGACTCAGTACAGTGTGACACTGTGTGCAGTGTGAATGTGTGTGCAGTGTGGCTGTGTGTGCAGTGTCACTCTGTACAGTGTGACTGTGTGTGCAGTGTGACCATGTGTGCAGTGTGACTGTGTGTGCTGTGAATGTATGTGCTGTGTGAATGTGTGAACAGTGTGACTCTGTGTACAGTGTGAATGTGTGTGCAATGTGACTCTGTGTACAGTGTGACTGTGTGTGCAGTGTGACTGCGTGTGCAGTGTGTACAGTGTGACCGTGTGTGCAGTGTGACTCTGTACAGTGTGACTGTGTGTGCAGTGTGACCATGTGTGCTGTGACTGTGTGTGCTGTGTGACTATGTGTGCAGTATGACTGTGTGTACAGAGTGACTGTATGCACAGTGTGAGTGTGTGCGCAGTGTGACTGTGTGTACAGTGTGACTGAGTGTGCAGTGTGACTGTGTGCGCAGTGTGACTGTATGTGCAGTGTGACCCTGTGCGCAGTGTCACTGTGTGTGCAGTGTGACTGTGTACAGTGTGACTGCGTGTGCAGTGTGACTGTGTGCACAGTGTGACTGTGTGTGCCGTGTGACTCTACAGTCTGGTCATGTGTGCAGTGTGACTGTGTGTACAGTGTGACTCTGTGTACAGTGTGAATGTGTGTAACAATGTGACTGTGTGTGCAGTATGACGTCGTGTTCAGTGTGACTTTGTGTACAGTGTGAAGGTATGTCCAGTATGACTGTGTGTACAGTGTGACTGTGTGCGCGGTGTGAATATGTGTGCGGTGTGACTGTGTACAGTGTGAATGTGTGCCATGTGAATGTGTGTACAGTGTGACTGTGTGTGCAGTGTGACTCAGTACAGTGTGACACTGTGTGCAGTGTGAATGTGTGTGCAGTGTGGCTGTGTGTGCAGTGTCACTCTGTACAGTGTGACTGTGTGTGCAGTGTGACCATGTGTGCAGTGTGACTGTGTGTGCTGTGAATGTGTGTGCTGTGTGAATGTGTGAACAGTGTGACTCTGTGTACAGTGTGAATGTGTGTGCAATGTGACTCTGTGTACAGTGTGACTGTGTGTGCAGTGTGACTGCGTGTGCAGTGTGTACAGTGTGACGTGTGTGCAGTGTGACTCTGTACAGTGTGACTGAGTGTGCAGTGTGACTCTGCGCGCAGTGTGACTGTGTGTGCAGTGTGACTCTGTGCGCAGTCTGACTGTGTGTGCAGTGTGACTCTACAGTCTGGTCATGTGTGCAGTGTGACTGTGTGTGCTGTGAATGTGTGTGCTGTGTGAATGTGTGAACAGTGTGACTCTGTGTACAGTGTGACTATGTGTGCAGTATGACTGTGTGTACAGTGTGACTGTATGCACAGTGTGAGGGTGTGCGCAGTGTGACTGTATGCACAGTGTGAGGGTGTGCGCAGTGTGACTGTGTGCGCAGTGTGACTTTGTGTGCAGTGTGACTGTGCGCAGTGTGACTGTGTGCGCAGTGTGACTGAGTGCGCAGTGTGACTGAGTGCGCAGTGTGACTGTGTGCAGTGTGACTGTGTGCATTGTGAGTGTGTGCACAGTGTGACTGTGTGAGCAGTGTGACTTTGTGTTCAGTATGACTTGTGTACAGTGTCACTCTGTGTACAGTGTGAATGTGCGTACAGTATGACTGTGTGTACAGTGTGACTGTGTGCAGTGTGACTGTGTGTGCAGTGTGACTGTGTGTGCAGTGTGACTCTGTACAGTGTGACTGCGTGTGCAGTGTGACTGTGTGTACAGTGTGACTGTGTGTGCCGTGTGACTCTACAGTCTGGTCATGTGTGCAGTGTGACTGTGTGTGCTGTGAATGTGTGTGCTGTGTGAATGTGTGAACAGTGTGACTCTGTGTACAGTGTGAATGTGTGTGCAATGTGACTCTGTGTACAGTGTGACTGTGTGTGCAGTGTGACTCTGTGCGCAGTGTGACTGTATGTGCAGTGTGACTCTGTGCGCAGTGTGACTGTGTGTGCAGTGTGACTCTGTGCGCAGTGTCACTGTGTGTGCAGTGTGACTCTGTGCGCAGTGTCACTGTGTGTGCAGTGTGACACTGTGCGCAGTGTGACTGTATGTGCAGTGTGACTCTGTGCGCAGTGTCACTGTGTGTGCAGTGTGACTCTGTACAGTGTGACTGCGTGTGCAGTGTGACTGTGTGTACAGTGTGACTGTGTGTGCAGTGTGACTCTACAGTCTGGTCATGTGTGCAGTGTGACTGTGTGTGCTGTGAATGTGTGTGCTGTGTGAATGTGTGAACAGTGTGACTCTGTGTACAGTGTGACTATGTGTGCAGTATGACTGTGTGTACAGTGTGACTGTATGCACAGTGTGAGGGTGTGCGCAGTGTGACTGCGTGTGCAGTGTGACTGTGTGTACAGTGTGACTGTGTGTGCAGTGTGACTCTACAGTCTGGTCATGTGTGCAGTGTGACTGTGTGTGCTGTGAATGTGTGTGCTGTGTGAATGTGTGAACAGTGTGACTCTGTGTACAGTGTGACTATGTGTGCAGTATGACTGTGTGTACAGTGTGACTGTATGCACAGTGTGAGGGTGTGCGCAGTCTGACTGTGTGCGCAGTGTGACTGTGTGTACAGTGTGACTGTGTGTGCAGTGTGACTCTACAGTCTGGTCATGTGTGCAGTGTGACTGTGTGTGCTGTGAATGTGTGTGCTGTGTGAATGTGTGAACAGTGTGACTCTGTGAACAGTGTGACTATGTGTGCAGTATGACTGTGTGTACAGTGTGACTGTATGCACAGTGTGAGGGTGTGCGCAGTGTGACTGTGTGCGCAGTGTGACTGTGTGCGCAGTGTGACTGTGCGCAGTGTGACTGATTGCGCAGTGTGACTGTGTGCAGTGTGACTGTGTGCAATGTGAATGTGTACATTGTGAATGTGTGTACAGTGTGAATGTGTGTGCAGTATGACTGTGTGTACAGTGTGACTGTGTGCACAGTGTGACTGTGTGAGCAGTGTGACTTTGTGTTCAGTATGACTTTGTGTACAGTGTCACTCTGTGTACAGTGTGAATGTGTGTACAGTATGACTGTGTGTACAGTGTGACTGTGCGCAGTGTGACTGTGTGCGCAGTGTGACTGTGTGTGCAGTGTGACTGTGTGTGCAGTATGAATGTATGTACAGTGTGAATGTGTGCCATGTGAATGTGTGTACAGTGCGAATGTGTGTGCAGTATGACTTTGTGTTCAGTATGACTTTGTGTTCAGTGTGACTTTGTGTTCAGTGTGACTTTGTGTACAGTGTGACTCTGTGTACAGTGTGACTCTGTGTACAGTGTGAATGTGTGTAACAATGTGACTGTGTGTGCAGTATGACGTCGTGTTCAGTGTGACTTTGTGTACAGTGTGAAGGTATGTCCAGTATGACTGTGTGTACAGTGTGACTGTGTGCGCGGTGTGAATATGTGTGCGGTGTGACTGTGTACAGTGTGAATGTGTGCCATGTGAATGTGTGTACAGTGTGACTGTGTGTGCAGTGTGACTCAGTACAGTGTGACACTGTGTGCAGTGTGAATGTGTGTGCAGTGTGGCTGTGTGTGCAGTGTCACTCTGTACAGTGTGACTGTGTGTGCAGTGTGACCATGTGTGCAGTGTGACTGTGTGTGCTGTGAATGTATGTGCTGTGTGAATGTGTGAACAGTGTGACTCTGTGTACAGTGTGAATGTGTGTGCAATGTGACTCTGTGTACAGTGTGACTGTGTGTGCAGTGTGACTGCGTGTGCAGTGTGTACAGTGTGACCGTGTGTGCAGTGTGACTCTGTACAGTGTGACTGTGTGTGCAGTGTGACCATGTGTGCTGTGACTGTGTGTGCTGTGTGACTATGTGTGCAGTATGACTGTGTGTACAGAGTGACTGTATGCACAGTGTGAGTGTGTGCGCAATGTGACTGTGTGTACAGTGTGACTGAGTGTGCAGTGTGACTGTGTGCGCAGTGTGACTGTGTGCGCAGTGTGACTGTATGTGCAGTGTGACCCTGTGCGCAGTGTCACTGTGTGTGCAGTGTGACTGTGTACAGTGTGACTGCGTGTGCAGTGTGACTGTGTGCACAGTGTGACTGTGTGTGCCGTGTGACTCTACAGTCTGGTCATGTGTGCAGTGTGACTGTGTGTGCTGTGAATGTGTGTGCTGTGTGAATGTGTGAACAGTGTGACTCTGTGTACAGTGTGAATGTGTGTGCAATGTGACTCTGTGTACAGTGTGACTGTGTGTGCAGTGTGACTGCGTGTGCAGTGTGTACAGTGTGACGTGTGTGCAGTGTGACTCTGTACAGTGTGACTGTGTGTGCAGTGTGACCGTGTGTGCTGTGACTGTGTGCTGTGTGACTATGTGTGCAGTATGACTGTGTGTACGGAGTGACTGTATGCACAGTGTGAGTGTGTGCGCAGTGTGACTGTGTGTATAGTGTGACTGAGTGTACAGTGTGACTCTGTGCGCAGTGTGACTGTGTGTGCAGTGTGACTCAGTACAGTGTGACTGAGTGTGCAGTGTGACTCTGCGCGCAGTGTGACTGTGTGTGCAGTGTGACTCTGTGCGCAGTCTGACTGTGTGTGCAGTGTGACTCTACAGTCTGGTCATGTGTGCAGTGTGACTGTGTGTGCTGTGAATGTGTGTGTTGTGTGAATGTGTGAACAGTGTGACTCTGTGTACAGTGTGACTATGTGTGCAGTATGACTGTGTGTACAGTGTGACTGTATGCACAGTGTGAGGGTGTGCGCAGTGTGACTGTATGCACAGTGTGAGGGTGTGCGCAGTGTGACTGTGTGCGCAGTGTGACTTTGTGTGCAGTGTGACTGTGCGCAGTGTGACTGTGTGCGCAGTGTGACTGAGTGCGCAGTGTGACTGAGTGCGCAGTGTGACTGTGTGCAGTGTGACTGTGTGCATTGTGAGTGTGTGCACAGTGTGACTGTGTGAGCAGTGTGACTTTGTGTTCAGTATGACTTGTGTACAGTGTCACTCTGTGTACAGTGTGAATGTGCGTACAGTATGACTGTGTGTACAGTGTGACTCTGTACAGTGTGACTGCGTGTGCAGTGTGACTGTGTGTACAGTGTGACTGTGTGTGCCGTGTGACTCTACAGTCTGGTCATGTGTACAGTGTGAATGTGTGTGCTGTGAATGTGTGTGCTGTGTGAATGTGTGAACAGTGTGACTCTGTGTACAGTGTGAATGTGTGTGCAATGTGACTCTGTGTACAGTGTGACTGTGTGTGCAGTGTGACTCTGTGCGCAGTGTGACTGTATGTGCAGTGTGACTCTGTGCGCAGTGTGACTGTGTGTGCAGTGTGACTCTGTGCGCAGTGTCACTGTGTGTGCAGTGTGACTCTGTGCGCAGTGTCACTGTGTGTGCAGTGTGACACTGTGCGCAGTGTGACTGTATGTGCAGTGTGACTCTGTGCGCAGTGTCACTGTGTGTGCAGTGTGACTCTGTACAGTGTGACTGCGTGTGCAGTGTGACTGTGTGTACAGTGTGACTGTGTGCAGTGTGACTCTACAGTCTGGTCATGTGTGCAGTGTGACTGTGTGTGCTGTGAATGTGTGTGCTGTGTGAATGTGTGAACAGTGTGACTCTGTGTACAGTGTGACTATGTGTGCAGTATGACTGTGTGTACAGTGTGACTGTATGCACAGTGTGAGGGTGTGCGCAGTGTGACTGCGTGTGCAGTGTGACTGTGTGTACAGTGTGACTGTGTGTGCAGTGTGACTCTACAGTCTGGTCATGTGTGCAGTGTGACTGTGTGTGCTGTGAATGTGTGTGCTGTGTGAATGTGTGAACAGTGTGACTCTGTGTACAGTGTGACTATGTGTGCAGTATGACTGTGTGTACAGTGTGACTGTATGCACAGTGTGAGGGTGTGCGCAGTCTGACTGTGTGCGCAGTGTGACTGTGTGTACAGTGTGACTGTGTGTGCAGTGTGACTCTACAGTCTGGTCATGTGTGCAGTGTGACTGTGTGTGCTGTGAATGTGTGTGCTGTGTGAATGTGTGAACAGTGTGACTCTGTGAACAGTGTGACTATGTGTGCAGTATGACTGTGTGTACAGTGTGACTGTATGCACAGTGTGAGGGTGTGCGCAGTGTGACTGTGTGCGCAGTGTGACTGTGTGCGCAGTGTGACTGTGCGCAGTGTGACTGTGTGCGCAGTGTGACTGATTGCGCAGTGTGACTGTGTGCAGTGTGACTGTGTGCAATGTGAATGTGTACATTGTGAATGTGTGTACAGTGTGAATGTGTGTGCAGTATGACTGTGTGTACAGTGTGACTGTGTGCACAGTGTGACTGTGTGAGCAGTGTGACTTTGTGTTCAGTATGACTTTGTGTACAGTGTCACTCTGTGTACAGTGTGAATGTGTGTACAGTATGACTGTGTGTACAGTGTGACTGTGTGCGGTGAGACTGTGTGTGCAGTGTGACTGTGTGTTCAGTGTGAATGTGTGTGCAGTATGAATGTATGTACAGTGTGACTTTGTGTGCAGTGTGAATATGTGTGCGGTGTGACTGTGTACAGTGTGAATGTGTGCCATGTGAATGTGTGTACAGTGTGAATGTGTGTACAGTGTGACTCTGTACAGTGTGACTGAGTGTGCAGTGTGACTCTGTGCGCAGTGTGACTGTGTGTGCAGTGTGACTCTGTGCGCAGTCTGACTGTGTGTGCAGTATGATTCTGTACAGTGTGACTGCGTGTGCAGTGTGACTGTGTGTACAGTGTGACTGTGTGTGCAGTGTGACTACAGTCTGGTCATGTGTGCAGTGTGACTGTGTGTGCTGTGAATGTGTGTGCTGTGTGAATGTGTGAACAGTGTGACTCTGTGTACAGTGTGAATGTGTGTGCAGTGTGACTGCGTATGCAGTGTGTACAGTGTGATGTGTGTGCAGTGTGACTCTGTACAGTGTGACTGTGTGTGCAGTGTGACCGTGTGTGCTGTGACTGTGTGCTGTGTGACTATGTGTGCAGTGTGACTGTGTGCGCAGTGTGACTGTGTGTGCAGTGTGACTCTGTGTACAGTGTGACTCTGTGTGCAGTGTGACTGCGTGTGCAGTGTGTACAGTGTGACCGTGTGCGCAGTGTGACTCTGTACAGTGTCTGTGTGTGCAGTGTGACCGTGTGTGCAGTGTGACCGTGTGTGCAGTGTGACCATGTGTGCTGTGACTGTGTGTGCTGTGTGACTATGTGTGCCGTATGACTGTGTGTACAGAGTGACTGTATGCACAGTGTGACTGTGTGCGCAGTGTGACTGTGTGTACAGTGTGACTGAGTGTGCAGTGTGACTCTGTGCGCAGTGCGACTGTGTGTGCAGTATGACTGTGTGTACAGTGTGACTGAGTGTGCAGTGTGACTCTGTGCGCAGTGTGACTGTGTGTGCAGTGTGACTGTGTACAGTGTGACTGTGTGCGCAGTGTGACTGTGTGCGCAGTGTGACTGTGTGCGCAGTGTGACTGTGTGTGCCGTGTGACTGTGTGTGCAGTGTGACTGTGTGCAGTGTGAATGTGTGCCATGTGAATGTGTGTACAGTGCGAATGTGTGTGCAGTATGACTTTGTGTTCAGTATGACTTTGTGTTCAGTGTGACTTTGTGTTCAGTGTGACTTTGTGTACAGTGTGACTCTGTGTACAGTGTGACTCTGTGTACAGTGTGAATGTGTGTAACAATGTGACTGTGTGTGCAGTATGACGTCGTGTTCAGTGTGACTTTGTGTACAGTGTGAAGGTATGTCCAGTATGACTGTGTGTACAGTGTGACTGTGTGCGCGGTGTGAATATGTGTGCGGTGTGACTGTGTACAGTGTGAATGTGTGCCATGTGAATGTGTGTACAGTGTGACTGTGTGTGCAGTGTGACTCAGTACAGTGTGACACTGTGTGCAGTGTGAATGTGTGTGCAGTGTGGCTGTGTGTGCAGTGTCACTCTGTACAGTTTGACTGTGTGTGCAGTGTGACCATGTGTGCAGTGTGACTGTGTGTGCTGTGAATGTATGTGCTGTGTGCATGTGTGAACAGTGTGACTCTGTGTACAGTGTGAATGTGTGTGCAATGTGACTCTGTGTACAGTGTGACTGTGTGTGCAGTGTGACTGCGTGTGCAGTGTGTACAGTGTGACCGTGTGTGCAGTGTGACTCTGTACAGTGTGACTGTGTGTGCAGTGTGACCATGTGTGCTGTGACTGTGTGTGCTGTGTGACTATGTGTGCAGTATGACTGTGTGTACAGAGTGACTGTATGCACAGTGTGAGTGTGTGCGCAGTGTGACTGTGTGTACAGTGTGACTGAGTGTGCAGTGTGACTGTGTGCGCAGTGTGACTGTATGTGCAGTGTGACCCTGTGCGCAGTGTCACTGTGTGTGCAGTGTGACTGTGTACAGTGTGACTGCGTGTGCAGTGTGACTGTGTGCACAGTGTGACTGTGTGTGCCGTGTGACTCTACAGTCTGGTCATGTGTGCAGTGTGACTGTGTGTGCTGTGAATGTGTGTGCTGTGTGAATGTGTGAACAGTGTGACTCTGTGTACAGTGTGAATGTGTGTGCAATGTGACTCTGTGTACAGTGTGACTGTGTGTGCAGTGTGACTGCGTGTGCAGTGTGTACAGTGTGACGTGTGTGCAGTGTGACTCTGTACAGTGTGACTGTGTGTGCAGTGTGACCGTGTGTGCTGTGACTGTGTGCTGTGTGACTATGTGTGCAGTATGACTGTGTGTACGGAGTGACTGTATGCACAGTGTGAGTGTGTGCGCAGTGTGACTGTGTGTATAGTGTGACTGAGTGTACAGTGTGACTCTGTGCGCAGTGTGACTGTGTGTGCAGTGTGACTCAGTACAGTGTGACTGAGTGTGCAGTGTGACTCTGCGCGCAGTGTGACTGTGTGTGCAGTGTGACTCTGTGCGCAGTCTGACTGTGTGTGCAGTGTGACTCTACAGTCTGGTCATGTGTGCAGTGTGACTGTGTGTGCTGTGAATGTGTGTGCTGTGTGAATGTGTGAACAGTGTGACTCTGTGTACAGTGTGACTATGTGTGCAGTATGACTGTGTGTACAGTGTGACTGTATGCACAGTGTGAGGGTGTGCGCAGTGTGACTGTATGCACAGTGTGAGGGTGTGCGCAGTGTGACTGTGTGCGCAGTGTGACTTTGTGTGCAGTGTGACTGTGCGCAGTGTGACTGTGTGCGCAGTGTGACTGAGTGCGCAGTGTGACTGAGTGCGCAGTGTGACTGTGTGCAGTGTGACTGTGTGCATTGTGAGTGTGTGCACAGTGTGACTGTGTGAGCAGTGTGACTTTGTGTTCAGTATGACTTGTGTACAGTGTCACTCTGTGTACAGTGTGAATGTGCGTACAGTATGACTGTGTGTACAGTGTGACTGTGTGCAGTGTGACTGTGTGTGCAGTGTGACTGTGTGTTCAGTGTGAATGTGTGTGCAGTATGAATGTATGTACAGTGTGACTTTGTGTGCAGTGTGAATATGTGTGCGGTGTGACTGTGTACAGTGTGAATGTGTGCCATGTGAATGTGTGTACAGTGTGAATGTGTGTCCAGTGTGACCATGTGTGCAGTGTGACTGTGTGTGCTTTGAATGTATGTGCTGTGTGAATGTGTGAACAGTGTGAATGTGTGTCCAGTGTGACTGAGTGTGCAGTGTGACTGTGCGCAGTGTGACTGTGTGTGCAGTGTGACTCTGTACAGTGTGACTGTGTGTGCAGTGTCACTGTGTGTGCAGTGTGACTCTGTGTACAGTGTGACTCTGTGTGCAGTGTGACTGCGTGTGCAGTGTGTACAGTGTGACCGTGTGCGCAGTGTGACTCTGTACAGTGTCTGTGTGTGCAGTGTGACCGTGTGTGCAGTGTGACCGTGTGTGCAGTGTGACCATGTGTGCAGTATGACTGTGTGTGCTGTGTGACTATGTGTGCAGTATGACTGTGTGTACAGAGTGACTGTATGCACAGTGTGACTGTGTGCCCAGTGTGACTGTGTGTACAGTGTGACTGAGTGTGCAGTGTGACTCTGTGCGCAGTGTGACTGTGTGTGCAGTATGACTGTGTGTACAGTGTGACTGAGTGTGCAGTGTGACTCTGTGCGCAGTGTGACTGTGTGTGCAGTGTGACTGTGTACAGTGTGACTGTGTGCGCAGTGTGACTGTGTGCGCATTGTGACTGTGTGCGCAGTGTGACTGTGTGTGCAGTGTGACTCTGTGCGCAGTGTGACTGTGTGTGCAGTGTGACTGTGTGCCATGTGAATGTGTGTACAGTGCGAATGTGTGTGCATTATGACTTTGTGTTCAGTATGACTTTGTGTTCAGTGTGACTTTGTGCACAGTGTGACCGTGTGTGCAGTGTGACTCTGTACAGAGTGACTGTGTGTGCAGTGTGACCATGTGTGCTGTGACTGTGTGTGCTGTGACTGTGTGCTGTGTGACTATGTGTGCAGTATGACTGTGTGTACAGAGTGACTGTATGCACAGTGTGAGTGTGTGCGCAGTGTGACTGTGTGTACAGTGTGACTGAGTGTGCAGTGTGACTGTGTGCGCAGTGTGACTGTATGTGCAGTGTGACTCTGTGCGCAGTGTCACTGTGTGTGCAGTGTGACTCTGTGCGCAGTCTGACTGTGTGTGCAGTGTGACTCTACAGTCTGGTCATGTGTGCAGTGTGACTGTGTGTGCTGTGAATGTGTGTGCTGTGTGAACAGTGTGAACAGTGTGACTCTGTGTACAGTGTGACTATGTGTGCAGTATGACTGTGTGTACAGTGTGACTGTATGCACAGTGTGAGGGTGTGCGCAGTGTGACTGTATGCACAGTGTGAGGGTGTGCGCAGTGTGACTGTGTGCGCAGTGTGACTTTGTGTGCAGTGTGACTGTGCGCAGTGTGACTGTGTGCGCAGTGTGACTGAGTGCGCAGTGTGACTGTGTGCAGTGTGACTGTGTGCATTGTGAGTGTGTGCACAGTGTGACTGTGTGAGCAGTGTGACTTTGTGTTCAGTATGACTTGTGTACAGTGTCACTCTGTGTACAGTGTGAATGTGCGTACAGTATGACTGTGTGTACAGTGTGACTGTGTGCAGTGTGACTGTGTGTGCAGTGTGACTGTGTGTTCAGTGTGAATGTGTGTGCAGTATGAATGTATGTACAGTGTGACTTTGTGTGCAGTGTGAATATGTGTGCGGTGTGACTGTGTACAGTGTGAATGTGTGCCATGTGAATGTGTGTACAGTGTGAATGTGTGTACAGTGTGACCATGTGTGCAGTGTGACTGTGTGTGCTTTGAATGTATGTGCTGTGTGAATGTGTGAACAGTGTGAATGTGTGTACAGTGTGACTGAGTGTGCAGTGTGACTGTGCGCAGTGTGACTGTGTGTGCAGTGTGACTCTGTACAGTGTGACTGTGTGTGCAGTGTCACTGTGTGTGCAGTGTGACTCTGTGTACAGTGTGACTCTGTGTGCAGTGTGACTGCGTGTGCAGTGTGTACAGTGTGACCGTGTGCGCAGTGTGACTCTGTACAGTGTCTGTGTGTGCAGTGTGACCGTGTGTGCAGTGTGACCGTGTGTGCAGTGTGACCATGTGTGCTGTGACTGTGTGTGCTGTGTGACTATGTGTGCAGTATGACTGTGTGTACAGAGTGACTGTATGCACAGTGTGACTGTGTGCCCAGTGTGACTGTGTGTACAGTGTGACTGAGTGTGCAGTGTGACTCTGTGCGCAGTGTGACTGTGTGTGCAGTATGACTGTGTGTACAGTGTGACTGAGTGTGCAGTGTGACTCTGTGCGCAGTGTGACTGTGTGTGCAGTGTGACTGTGTACAGTGTGACTGTGTGCGCAGTGTGACTGTGTGCGCATTGTGACTGTGTGCGCAGTGTGACTGTGTGTGCAGTGTGACTGTGTGCCATGTGAATGTGTGTACAGTGCGAATGTGTGTGCATTATGACTTTGTGTTCAGTATGACTTTGTGTTCAGTGTGACTTTGTGCACAGTGTGACCGTGTGTGCAGTGTGACTCTGTACAGAGTGACTGTGTGTGCAGTGTGACCATGTGTGCTGTGACTGTGTGTGCTGTGACTGTGTGCTGTGTGACTATGTGTGCAGTATGACTGTGTGTACAGAGTGACTGTATGCACAGTGTGAGTGTGTGCGCAGTGTGACTGTGTGTACAGTGTGACTGAGTGTGCAGTGTGACTGTGTGCGCAGTGTGACTGTATGTGCAGTGTGACTCTGTGCGCAGTGTGACTGTGTGTGCAGTGTGACTCTGTGTGCAGTCTGACTGTGTGTGCAGTGTGACTCTACAGTCTGGTCATGTGTGCAGTGTGACTGTGTGTGCTGTGAATGTGTGTGCTGTGTGAATGTGTGAACAGTGTGACTCTGTGTACAGTGTGACTATGTGTGCAGTATGACTGTGTGTACAGTGTGACTGTATGCACAGTGTGAGGGTGTGCGCAGTGTGACTGTATGCACAGTGTGAGGGTGTGCGCAGTGTGACTGTGTGCGCAGTGTGACTTTGTGTGCAGTGTGACTGTGCGCAGTGTGACTGTGTGCGCAGTGTGACTGAGTGCGCAGTGTGACTGAGTGCGCAGTGTGACTGTGTGCAGTGTGACTGTGTGCATTGTGAGTGTGTGCACAGTGTGACTGTGTGAGCAGTGTGACTTTGTGTTCAGTATGACTTGTGTACAGTGTCACTCTGTGTACAGTGTGAATGTGCGTACAGTATGACTGTGTGTACAGTGTGACTGTGTGCAGTGTGACTGTGTGTGCAGTGTGACTGTGTGTTCAGTGTGAATGTGTGTGCAGTATGAATGTATGTACAGTGTGACTTTGTGTGCAGTGTGAATATGTGTGCGGTGTGACTGTGTACAGTGTGAATGTGTGCCATGTGAATGTGTGTACAGTGTGAATGTGTGTACAGTGTGACCATGTGTGCAGTGTGACTGTGTGTGCTTTGAATGTATGTGCTGTGTGAATGTGTGAACAGTGTGAATGTGTGTACAGTGTGACTGAGTGTGCAGTGTGACTGTGCGCAGTGTGACTGTGTGTGCAGTGTGACTCTGTACAGTGTGACTGTGTGTGCAGTGTCACTGTGTGTGCAGTGTGACTCTGTGTACAGTGTGACTCTGTGTGCAGTGTGACTGCGTGTGCAGTGTGTACAGTGTGACCGTGTGCGCAGTGTGACTCTGTACAGTGTCTGTGTGTGCAGTGTGACCGTGTGTGCAGTGTGACCGTGTGTGCAGTGTGACCATGTGTGCTGTGACTGTGTGTGCTGTGTGACTATGTGTGCAGTATGACTGTGTGTACAGAGTGACTGTATGCACAGTGTGACTGTGTGCCCAGTGTGACTGTGTGTACAGTGTGACTGAGTGTGCAGTGTGACTCTGTGCGCAGTGTGACTGTGTGTGCAGTATGACTGTGTGTACAGTGTGACTGAGTGTGCAGTGTGACTCTGTGCGCAGTGTGACTGTGTGTACAGTGTGACTGTGTGTACAGTGTGACTGTGTGCGCATTGTGACTGTGTGCGCAGTGTGACTGTGTGTGCAGTGTGACTCTGTGCGCAGTGTGACTGTGTGTGCAGTGTGACTGTGTGCCATGTGAATGTGTGTACAGTGCGAATGTGTGTGCATTATGACTTTGTGTTCAGTATGACTTTGTGTTCAGTGTGACTTTGTGCACAGTGTGACCGTGTGTGCAGTGTGACTCTGTACAGAGTGACTGTGTGTGCAGTGTGACCATGTGTGCTGTGACTGTGTGTGCTGTGACTGTGTGCTGTGTGACTATGTGTGCAGTATGACTGTGTGTACAGAGTGACTGTATGCACAGTGTGAGTGTGTGCGCAGTGTGACTGTGTGTACAGTGTGACTGAGTGTGCAGTGTGACTGTGTGCGCAGTGTGACTGTATGTGCAGTGTGACCCTGTGCGCAGTGTCACTGTGTGTGCAGTGTGACTGTGTACAGTGTGACTGCGTGTGCAGTGTGACTGTGTGCACAGTGTGACTGTGTGTGCCGTGTGACTCTACAGTCTGGTCATGTGTGCAGTGTGACTGTGTGTGCTGTGAATGTGTGTGCTGTGTGAATGTGTGAACAGTGTGACTCTGTGTACAGTGTGAATGTGTGTGCAATGTGACTCTGTGTACAGTGTGACTGAGTGTGCAGTGTGACTGCGTGTGCAGTGTGTACAGTGTGACGTGTGTGCAGTGTGACTCTGTACAGTGTGACTGTGTGTGCAGTGTGACCGTGTGTGCTGTGACTGTGTGCTGTGTGACTATGTGTGCAGTGTGACTGTGTGCGCAGTGTGACTGTGTGTGCAGTGTGACTCTGTGTACAGTGTGACTCTGTGTGCAGTGTGACTGCGTGTGCAATGTGTACAGTGTGACCGTGTGCGCAGTGTGACTCTGTACAGTGTCTGTGTGTGCAGTGTGACCGTGTGTGCAGTGTGACCGTGTGTGCAGTGTGACCATGTGTGCTGTGACTGTGTGTGCTGTGTGACTATGTGTGCCGTATGACTGTGTGTACAGAGTGACTGTATGCACAGTGTGACTGTGTGCGCAGTGTGACTGTGTGTACAGTGTGACTGAGTGTGCAGTGTGACTCTGTGCGCAGTGCGACTGTGTGTGCAGTATGACTGTGTGTACAGTGTGACTGAGTGTGCAGTGTGACTCTGTGCGCAGTGTGACTGTGTGTGCAGTGTGACTGTGTACAGTGTGACTGTGTGCGCAGTGTGACTGTGTGCGCAGTGTGACTGTGTGCGCAGTGTGACTGTGTGTGCAGTGTGACTGTGTGTGCAGTATGAATGTATGTACAGTGTGAATGTGTGCCATGTGAATGTGTGTACAGTGCGAATGTGTGTGCAGTATGACTTTGTGTTCAGTATGACTTTGTGTTCAGTGTGACTTTGTGTTCAGTGTGACTTTGTGTACAGTGTGACTCTGTGTACAGTGTGACTCTGTGTACAGTGTGAATGTGTGTAACAATGTGACTGTGTGTGCAGTATGACTTCGTGTTCAGTGTGACTTTGTGTACAGTGTGAAGGTATGTCCAGTATGACTGTGTGTACAGTGTGACTGTGTGCGCGGTGTGAATATGTGTGCGGTGTGACTGTGTACAGTGTGAATGTGTGCCATGTGAATGTGTGTACAGTGTGACTGTGTGTGCAGTGTGACTCAGTACAGTGTGACACTGTGTGCAGTGTGAATGTGTGTGCAGTGTGGCTGTGTGTGCAGTGTCACTCTGTACAGTGTGACTGTGTGTGCAGTGTGACCATGTGTGCAGTGTGACTGTGTGTGCTGTGAATGTATGTGCTGTGTGCATGTGTGAACAGTGTGACTCTGTGTACAGTGTGAATGTGTGTGCAATGTGACTCTGTGTACAGTGTGACTGTGTGTGCAGTGTGACTGCGTGTGCAGTGTGTACAGTGTGACCGTGTGTGCAGTGTGACTCTACAGTGTGACTGTGTGTGCAGTGTGACCATGTGTGCTGTGACTGTGTGTGCTGTGTGACTATGTGTGCAGTATGACTGTGTGTACAGAGTGACTGTATGCACAGTGTGAGTGTGTGCGCAGTGTGACTGTGTGTACAGTGTGACTGAGTGTGCAGTGTGACTGTGTGCGCAGTGTGACTGTATGTGCAGTGTGACCCTGTGCGCAGTGTCACTGTGTGTGCAGTGTGACTGTGTACAGTGTGACTGCGTGTGCAGTGTGACTGTGTGCACAGTGTGACTGTGTGTGCCGTGTGACTCTACAGTCTGGTCATGTGTGCAGTGTGACTGTGTGTGCTGTGAATGTGTGTGCTGTGTGAATGTGTGAACAGTGTGACTCTGTGTACAGTGTGAATGTGTGTGCAATGTGACTCTGTGTACAGTGTGACTGCGTGTGCAGTGTGTACAGTGTGACGTGTGTGCAGTGTGACTCTGTACAGTGTGACTGTGTGTGCAGTGTGACCGTGTGTGCTGTGACTGTGTGCTGTGTGACTATGTGTGCAGTATGACTGTGTGTACGGAGTGACTGTATGCACAGTGTGAGTGTGTGCGCAGTGTGACTGTGTGTATAGTGTGACTGAGTGTACAGTGTGACTCTGTGCGCAGTGTGACTGTGTGTGCAGTGTGACTCAGTACAGTGTGACTGAGTGTGCAGTGTGACTCTGCGCGCAGTGTGACTGTGTGTGCAGTGTGACTCTGTGCGCAGTCTGACTGTGTGTGCAGTGTGACTCTACAGCCTGGTCATGTGTGCAGTGTGACTGTGTGTGCTGTGAATGTGTGTGCTGTGTAAATGTGTGAACAGTGTGACTCTGTGTACAGTGTGACTATGTGTGCAGTATGACTGTGTGTACAGTGTGACTGTATGCACAGTGTGAGGGTGTGCGCAGTGTGACTGTATGCACAGTGTGAGGGTGTGCGCAGTGTGACTGTGTGCGCAGTGTGACTTTGTGTGCAGTGTGACTGTGCGCAGTGTGACTGTGTGCGCAGTGTGACTGAGTGCGCAGTGTGACTGAGTGCGCAGTGTGACTGTGTGCAGTGTGACTGTGTGCATTGTGAGTGTGTGCACAGTGTGACTGTGTAAGCAGTGTGACTTTGTGTTCAGTATGACTTGTGTACAGTGTCACTCTGTGTACAGTGTGACTGTGTGTGCAGTGTGACTGTGTGTTCAGTGTGAATGTGTGTGCAGTATGAATGTATGTACAGTGTGACTTTGTGTGCAGTGTGAATATGTGTGCGGTGTGACTGTGTACAGTGTGAATGTGTGCCATGTGAATGTGTGTACAGTGTGAATGTGTGTACAGTGTGACCATGTGTGCAGTGTGACTGTGTGTGCTTTGAATGTATGTGCTGTGTGAATGTGTGAACAGTGTGAATGTGTGTACAGTGTGACTGAGTGTGCAGTGTGACTGTGCGCAGTGTGACTGTGTGTGCAGTGTGACTCTGTACAGTGTGACTGTGTGTGCAGTGTCACTGTGTGTGCAGTGTGACTCTGTGTACAGTGTGACTCTGTGTGCAGTGTGACTGCGTGTGCAGTGTGTACAGTGTGACCGTGTGCGCAGTGTGACTCTGTACAGTGTCTGTGTGTGCAGTGTGACCGTGTGTGCAGTGTGACCGTGTGTGCAGTGTGACCATGTGTGCTGTGACTGTGTGTGCTGTGTGACTATGTGTGCAGTATGACTGTGTGTACAGAGTGACTGTATGCACAGTGTGACTGTGTGCCCAGTGTGACTGTGTGTACAGTGTGACTGAGTGTGCAGTGTGACTCTGTGCGCAGTGTGACTGTGTGTGCAGTATGACTGTGTGTACAGTGTGACTGAGTGTGCAGTGTGACTCTGTGCGCAGTGTGACTGTGTGCGCAGTGTGACTCTGTGCGCAGTGTGACTGTGTGTGCAGTGTGACTGTGTACAGTGTGACTGTGTGCGCAGTGTGACTGTGTGCGCATTGTGACTGTGTGCGCAGTGTGACTGTGTGTGCAGTGTGACTCTGTGCGCAGTGTGACTGTGTGTGCAGTGTGACTGTGTGCCATGTGAATGTGTGTACAGTGCGAATGTGTGTGCATTATGACTTTGTGTTCAGTATGACTTTGTGTTCAGTGTGACTTTGTGCACAGTGTGACCGTGTGTGCAGTGTGACTCTGTACAGAGTGACTGTGTGTGCAGTGTGACCATGTGTGCTGTGACTGTGTGTGCTGTGACTGTGTGCTGTGTGACGATGTGTGCAGTATGACTGTGTGTACAGAGTGACTGTATGCACAGTGTGAGTGTGTGCGCAGTGTGACTGTGTGTACAGTGTGACTGAGTGTGCAGTGTGACTGTGTGCGCAGTGTGACTGTATGTGCAGTGTGACCCTGTGCGCAGTGTCACTGTGTGTGCAGTGTGACTGTGTACAGTGTGACTGCGTGTGCAGTGTGACTGTGTGCACAGTGTGACTGTGTGTGCCGTGTGACTCTACAGTCTGGTCATGTGTGCAGTGTGACTGTGTGTGCTGTGAATGTGTGTGCTGTGTGAATGTGTGAACAGTGTGACTCTGTGTACAGTGTGAATGTGTGTGCAATGTGACTCTGTGTACAGTGTGACTGTGTGTGCAGTGTGACTGCGTGTGCAGTGTGTACAGTGTGACGTGTGTGCAGTGTGACTCTGTGTACAGTGTGACTATGTGTGCAGTATGACTGTGTGTACAGTGTGACTGTATGCACAGTGTGAGGGTGTGCGCAGTGTGACTGTATGCACAGTGTGAGGGTGTGCGCAGTGTGACTGTGTGCGCAGTGTGACTTTGTGTGCAGTGTGACTGTGCGCAGTGTGACTGTGTGCGCAGTGTGACTGAGTGCGCAGTGTGACTGAGTGCGCAGTGTGACTGTGTGCAGTGTGACTGTGTGCATTGTGAGTGTGTGCACAGTGTGACTGTGTGAGCAGTGTGACTTTGTGTTCAGTATGACTTGTGTACAGTGTCACTCTGTGTACAGTGTGAATGTGCGTACAGTATGACTGTGTGTACAGTGTGACTGTGTGCAGTGTGACTGTGTGTGCAGTGTGACTGTGTGTTCAGTGTGAATGTGTGTGCAGTATGAATGTATGTACAGTGTGACTTTGTGTGCAGTGTGAATATGTGTGCGGTGTGACTGTGTACAGTGTGAATGTGTGCCATGTGAATGTGTGTACAGTGTGAATGTGTGTCCAGTGTGACCATGTGTGCAGTGTGACTGTGTGTGCTTTGAATGTATGTGCTGTGTGAATGTGTGAACAGTGTGAATGTGTGTCCAGTGTGACTGAGTGTGCAGTGTGACTGTGCGCAGTGTGACTGTGTGTGCAGTGTGACTCTGTACAGTGTGACTGTGTGTGCAGTGTCACTGTGTGTGCAGTGTGACTCTGTGTACAGTGTGACTCTGTGTGCAGTGTGACTGCGTGTGCAGTGTGTACAGTGTGACCGTGTGCGCAGTGTGACTCTGTACAGTGTCTGTGTGTGCAGTGTGACCGTGTGTGCAGTGTGACCGTGTGTGCAGTGTGACCATGTGTGCTGTGACTGTGTGTGCTGTGTGACTATGTGTGCAGTATGACTGTGTGTACAGAGTGACTGTATGCACAGTGTGACTGTGTGCCCAGTGTGACTGTGTGTACAGTGTGACTGAGTGTGCAGTGTGACTCTGTGCGCAGTGTGACTGTGTGTGCAGTATGACTGTGTGTACAGTGTGACTGAGTGTGCAGTGTGACTCTGTGCGCAGTGTGACTGTGTGTGCAGTGTGACTGTGTACAGTGTGACTGTGTGCGCAGTGTGACTGTGTGCGCATTGTGACTGTGTGCGCAGTGTGACTGTGTGTGCAGTGTGACTCTGTGCGCAGTGTGACTGTGTGTGCAGTGTGACTGTGTGCCATGTGAATGTGTGTACAGTGCGAATGTGTGTGCATTATGACTTTGTGTTCAGTATGACTTTGTGTTCAGTGTGACTTTGTGCACAGTGTGACCGTGTGTGCAGTGTGACTCTGTACAGTGTGACCATGTGTGCTGTGACTGTGTGTGCTGTGACTGTGTGCTGTGTGACTATGTGTGCAGTATGACTGTGTGTACAGAGTGACTGTATGCACAGTGTGAGTGTGTGCGCAGTGTGACTGTGTGTACAGTGTGACTGAGTGTGCAGTGTGACTGTGTGCGCAGTGTGACTGTATGTGCAGTGTGACTCTGTGCGCAGTGTCACTGTGTGTGCAGTGTGACTCTGTGCGCAGTCTGACTGTGTGTGCAGTGTGACTCTACAGTCTGGTCATGTGTGCAGTGTGACTGTGTGTGCTGTGAATGTGTGTGCTGTGTGAACAGTGTGAACAGTGTGACTCTGTGTACAGTGTGACTATGTGTGCAGTATGACTGTGTGTACAGTGTGACTGTATGCACAGTGTGAGGGTGTGCGCAGTGTGACTGTATGCACAGTGTGAGGGTGTGCGCAGTGTGACTGTGTGCGCAGTGTGACTTTGTGTGCAGTGTGACTGTGCGCAGTGTGACTGTGTGCGCAGTGTGACTGAGTGCGCAGTGTGACTGTGTGCAGTGTGACTGTGTGCATTGTGAGTGTGTGCACAGTGTGACTGTGTGAGCAGTGTGACTTTGTGTTCAGTATGACTTGTGTACAGTGTCACTCTGTGTACAGTGTGAATGTGCGTACAGTATGACTGTGTGTACAGTGTGACTGTGTGCAGTGTGACTGTGTGTGCAGTGTGACTGTGTGTTCAGTGTGAATGTGTGTGCAGTATGAATGTATGTACAGTGTGACTTTGTGTGCAGTGTGAATATGTGTGCGGTGTGTCTGTGTACAGTGTGAATGTGTGCCATGTGAATGTGTGTACAGTGTGAATGTGTGTACAGTGTGACCATGTGTGCAGTGTGACTGTGTGTGCTTTGAATGTATGTGCTGTGTGAATGTGTGAACAGTGTGAATGTGTGTACAGTGTGACTGAGTGTGCAGTGTGACTGTGCGCAGTGTGACTGTGTGTGCAGTGTGACTCTGTACAGTGTGACTGTGTGTGCAGTGTCACTGTGTGTGCAGTGTGACTCTGTGTACAGTGTGACTCTGTGTGCAGTGTGACTGCGTGTGCAGTGTGTACAGTGTGACCGTGTGCGCAGTGTGACTCTGTACAGTGTCTGTGTGTGCAGTGTGACCGTGTGTGCAGTGTGACCGTGTGTGCAGTGTGACCATGTGTGCTGTGACTGTGTGTGCTGTGTGACTATGTGTGCAGTATGACTGTGTGTACAGAGTGACTGTATGCACAGTGTGACTGTGTGCCCAGTGTGACTGTGTGTACAGTGTGACTGAGTGTGCAGTGTGACTCTGTGCGCAGTGTGACTGTGTGTGCAGTATGACTGTGTGTACAGTGTGACTGAGTGTGCAGTGTGACTCTGTGCGCAGTGTGACTGTGTGTGCAGTGTGACTGTGTACAGTGTGACTGTGTGCGCAGTGTGACTGTGTGCGCATTGTGACTGTGTGCGCAGTGTGACTGTGTGTGCAGTGTGACTGTGTGCCATGTGAATGTGTGTACAGTGCGAATGTGTGTGCATTATGACTTTGTGTTCAGTATGACTTTGTGTTCAGTGTGACTTTGTGCACAGTGTGACCGTGTGTGCAGTGTGACTCTGTACAGAGTGACTGTGTGTGCAGTGTGACCATGTGTGCTGTGACTGTGTGTGCTGTGACTGTGTGCTGTGTGACTATGTGTGCAGTATGACTGTGTGTACAGAGTGACTGTATGCACAGTGTGAGTGTGTGCGCAGTGTGACTGTGTGTACAGTGTGACTGAGTGTGCAGTGTGACTGTGTGCGCAGTGTGACTGTATGTGCAGTGTGACTCTGTGCGCAGTGTGACTGTGTGTGCAGTGTGACTCTGTGTGCAGTCTGACTGTGTGTGCAGTGTGACTCTACAGTCTGGTCATGTGTGCAGTGTGACTGTGTGTGCTGTGAATGTGTGTGCTGTGTGAATGTGTGAACAGTGTGACTCTGTGTACAGTGTGACTATGTGTGCAGTATGACTGTGTGTACAGTGTGACTGTATGCACAGTGTGAGGGTGTGCGCAGTGTGACTGTATGCACAGTGTGAGGGTGTGCGCAGTGTGACTGTGTGCGCAGTGTGACTTTGTGTGCAGTGTGACTGTGCGCAGTGTGACTGTGTGCGCAGTGTGACTGAGTGCGCAGTGTGACTGAGTGCGCAGTGTGACTGTGTGCAGTGTGACTGTGTGCATTGTGAGTGTGTGCACAGTGTGACTGTGTGAGCAGTGTGACTTTGTGTTCAGTATGACTTGTGTACAGTGTCACTCTGTGTACAGTGTGTATGTGCGTACAGTATGACTGTGTGTACAGTGTGACTGTGTGCAGTGTGACTGTGTGTGCAGTGTGACTGTGTGTTCAGTGTGAATGTGTGTGCAGTATGAATGTATGTACAGTGTGACTTTGTGTGCAGTGTGAATATGTGTGCGGTGTGACTGTGTACAGTGTGAATGTGTGCCATGTGAATGTGTGTACAGTGTGAATGTGTGTACAGTGTGACCATGTGTGCAGTGTGACTGTGTGTGCTTTGAATGTATGTGCTGTGTGAATGTGTGAACAGTGTGAATGTGTGTACAGTGTGACTGAGTGTGCAGTGTGACTGTGCGCAGTGTGACTGTGTGTGCAGTGTGACTCTGTACAGTGTGACTGTGTGTGCAGTGTCACTGTGTGTGCAGTGTGACTCTGTGTACAGTGTGACTCTGTGTGCAGTGTGACTGCGTGTGCAGTGTGTACAGTGTGACCGTGTGCGCAGTGTGACTCTGTACAGTGTCTGTGTGTGCAGTGTGACCGTGTGTGCAGTGTGACCGTGTGTGCAGTGTGACCATGTGTGCTGTGACTGTGTGTGCTGTGTGACTATGTGTGCAGTATGACTGTGTGTACAGAGTGACTGTATGCACAGTGTGACTGTGTGCCCAGTGTGACTGTGTGTACAGTGTGACTGAGTGTGCAGTGTGACTCTGTGCGCAGTGTGACTGTGTGTGCAGTATGACTGTGTGTACAGTGTGACTGAGTGTGCAGTGTGACTCTGTGCGCAGTGTGACTGTGTGTGCAGTGTGACTGTGTACAGTGTGACTGTGTGCGCAGTGTGACTGTGTGCGCATTGTGACTGTGTGCGCAGTGTGACTGTGTGTGCAGTGTGACTCTGTGCGCAGTGTGACTGTGTGTGCAGTGTGACTGTGTGCCATGTGAATGTGTGTACAGTGCGAATGTGTGTTCAGTATGACTTTGTGTTCAGTGTGACTTTGTGCACAGTGTGACCGTGTGTGCAGTGTGACTCTGTACAGAGTGACTGTGTGTGCAGTGTGACCATGTGTGCTGTGACTGTGTGTGCTGTGACTGTGTGCTGTGTGACTATGTGTGCAGTATGACTGTGTGTACAGAGTGACTGTATGCACAGTGTGAGTGTGTGCGCAGTGTGACTGTGTGTACAGTGTGACTGAGTGTGCAGTGTGACTGTGTGCGCAGTGTGACTGTATGTGCAGTGTGACCCTGTGCGCAGTGTCACTGTGTGTGCAGTGTGACTGTGTACAGTGTGACTGCGTGTGCAGTGTGACTGTGTGCACAGTGTGACTGTGTGTGCCGTGTGACTCTACAGTCTGGTCATGTGTGCAGTGTGACTGTGTGTGCTGTGAATGTGTGTGCTGTGTGAATGTGTGAACAGTGTGACTCTGTGTACAGTGTGAATGTGTGTGCAATGTGACTCTGTGTACAGTGTGACTGTGTGTGCAGTGTGACTGCGTGTGCAGTGTGTACAGTGTGACGTGTGTGCAGTGTGACTCTGTACAGTGTGACTGTGTGTGCAGTGTGACCGTGTGTGCTGTGACTGTGTGCTGTGTGACTATGTGTGCAGTGTGACTGTGTGCGCAGTGTGACTGTGTGTGCAGTGTGACTCTGTGTACAGTGTGACTCTGTGTGCAGTGTGACTGCGTGTGCAATGTGTACAGTGTGACCGTGTGCGCAGTGTGACTCTGTACAGTGTCTGTGTGTGCAGTGTGACCGTGTGTGCAGTGTGACCGTGTGTGCAGTGTGACCATGTGTGCTGTGACTGTGTGTGCTGTGTGACTATGTGTGCCGTATGACTGTGTGTACAGAGTGACTGTATGCACAGTGTGACTGTGTGCGCAGTGTGACTGTGTGTACAGTGTGACTGTGTGCAGTGTGAATGTGTGCCATGTGAATGTGTGTACAGTGCGAATGTGTGTGCAGTATGACTTTGTGTTCAGTATGACTTTGTGTTCAGTGTGACTTTGTGTTCAGTGTGACTTTGTGTACAGTGTGACTCTGTGTACAGTGTGACTCTGTGTACAGTGTGAATGTGTGTAACAATGTGACTGTGTGTGCAGTATGACTTCGTGTTCAGTGTGACTTTGTGTACAGTGTGAAGGTATGTCCAGTATGACTGTGTGTACAGTGTGACTGTGTGCGCGGTGTGAATATGTGTGCGGTGTGACTGTGTACAGTGTGAATGTGTGCCATGTGAATGTGTGTACAGTGTGACTGTGTGTGCAGTGTGACTCAGTACAGTGTGACACTGTGTGCAGTGTGAATGTGTGTGCAGTGTGGCTGTGTGTGCAGTGTCACTCTGTACAGTGTGACTGTGTGTGCAGTGTGACCATGTGTGCAGTGTGACTGTGTGTGCTGTGAATGTATGTGCTGTGTGCATGTGTGAACAGTGTGACTCTGTGTACAGTGTGAATGTGTGTGCAATGTGACTCTGTGTACAGTGTGACTGTGTGTGCAGTGTGACTGCGTGTGCAGTGTGTACAGTGTGACCGTGTGTGCAGTGTGACTCTACAGTGTGACTGTGTGTGCAGTGTGACCATGTGTGCTGTGACTGTGTGTGCTGTGTGACTATGTGTGCAGTATGACTGTGTGTACAGAGTGACTGTATGCACAGTGTGAGTGTGTGCGCAGTGTGACTGTGTGTACAGTGTGACTGAGTGTGCAGTGTGACTGTGTGCGCAGTGTGACTGTATGTGCAGTGTGACCCTGTGCGCAGTGTCACTGTGTGTGCAGTGTGACTGTGTACAGTGTGACTGCGTGTGCAGTGTGACTGTGTGCACAGTGTGACTGTGTGTGCCGTGTGACTCGACAGTCTGGTCATGTGTGCAGTGTGACTGTGTGTGCTGTGAATGTGTGTGCTGTGTGAATGTGTGAACAGTGTGACTCTGTGTACAGTGTGAATGTGTGTGCAATGTGACTCTGTGTACAGTGTGACTGCGTGTGCAGTGTGTACAGTGTGACGTGTGTGCAGTGTGACTCTGTACAGTGTGACTGTGTGTGCAGTGTGACCGTGTGTGCTGTGACTGTGTGCTGTGTGACTATGTGTGCAGTATGACTGTGTGTACGGAGTGACTGTATGCACAGTGTGAGTGTGTGCGCAGTGTGACTGTGTGTATAGTGTGACTGAGTGTACAGTGTGACTCTGTGCGCAGTGTGACTGTGTGTGCAGTGTGACTCAGTACAGTGTGACTGAGTGTGCAGTGTGACTCTGCGCGCAGTGTGACTGTGTGTGCAGTGTGACTCTGTGCGCAGTGTGACTGTGTGTGCAGTGTGACTCTACAGTCTGGTCATGTGTGCAGTGTGACTGTGTGTGCAGTGTGACTGTGTGTACAGTGTGACTGTGTGTGCAGTGTGACTCTACAGCCTGGTCATGTGTGCAGTGTGACTGTGTGTGCTGTGAATGTGTGTGCTGTGTAAATGTGTGAACAGTGTGACTCTGTGTACAGTGTGACTATGTGTGCAGTATGACTGTGTGTACAGTGTGACTGTATGCACAGTGTGAGGGTGTGCGCAGTGTGACTGTATGCACAGTGTGAGGGTGTGCGCAGTGTGACTGTGTGCGCAGTGTGACTTTGTGTGCAGTGTGACTGTGCGCAGTGTGACTGTGTGCGCAGTGTGACTGAGTGCGCAGTGTGACTGAGTGCGCAGTGTGACTGTGTGCAGTGTGACTGTGTGCATTGTGAGTGTGTGCACAGTGTGACTGTGTGAGCAGTGTGACTTTGTGTTCAGTATGACTTGTGTACAGTGTCACTCTGTGTACAGTGTGACTGTGTGTGCAGTGTGACTGTGTGTTCAGTGTGAATGTGTGTGCAGTATGAATGTATGTACAGTGTGACTTTGTGTGCAGTGTGAATATGTGTGCGGTGTGACTGTGTACAGTGTGAATGTGTGCCATGTGAATGTGTGTACAGTGTGAATGTGTGTACAGTGTGACCATGTGTGCAGTGTGACTGTGTGTGCTTTGAATGTATGTGCTGTGTGAATGTGTGAACAGTGTGAATGTGTGTACAGTGTGACTGAGTGTGCAGTGTGACTGTGCGCAGTGTGACTGTGTGTGCAGTGTGACTCTGTACAGTGTGACTGTGTGTGCAGTGTCACTGTGTGTGCAGTGTGACTCTGTGTACAGTGTGACTCTGTGTGCAGTGTGACTGCGTGTGCAGTGTGTACAGTGTGACCGTGTGCGCAGTGTGACTCTGTACAGTGTCTGTGTGTGCAGTGTGACCGTGTGTGCAGTGTGACCGTGTGTGCAGTGTGACCATGTGTGCTGTGACTGTGTGTGCTGTGTGACTATGTGTGCAGTATGACTGTGTGTACAGAGTGACTGTATGCACAGTGTGACTGTGTGCCCAGTGTGACTGTGTGTACAGTGTGACTGAGTGTGCAGTGTGACTCTGTGCGCAGTGTGACTGTGTGTGCAGTATGACTGTGTGTACAGTGTGACTGAGTGTGCAGTGTGACTCTGTGCGCAGTGTGACTGTGTGTGCAGTGTGACTGTGTACAGTGTGACTGTGTGCGCAGTGTGACTGTGTGCGCATTGTGACTGTGTGCGCAGTGTGACTGTGTGTGCAGTGTGACTCTGTGCGCAGTGTGACTGTGTGTGCAGTGTGACTGTGTGCCATGTGAATGTGTGTACAGTGCGAATGTGTGTGCATTATGACTTTGTGTTCAGTATGACTTTGTGTTCAGTGTGACTTTGTGCACAGTGTGACCGTGTGTGCAGTGTGCACAGTGTGACCGTGTGTGCAGTGTGACTCTGTACAGAGTGACTGTGTGTGCAGTGTGACCATGTGTGCTGTGACTGTGTGTGCTGTGACTGTGTGCTGTGTGACGATGTGTGCAGTATGACTGTGTGTACAGAGTGACTGTATGCACAGTGTGAGTGTGTGCGCAGTGTGACTGTGTGTACAGTGTGACTGAGTGTGCAGTGTGACTGTGTGCGCTGTGTGACTGTATGTGCAGTGTGACCCTGTGCGCAGTGTCACTGTGTGTGCAGTGTGACTGTGTACAGTGTGACTGCGTGTGCAGTGTGACTGTGTGCACAGTGTGACTGTGTGTGCCGTGTGACTCTACAGTCTGGTCATGTGTGCAGTGTGACTGTGTGTGCTGTGAATGTGTGTGCTGTGTGAATGTGTGAACAGTGTGACTCTGTGTACAGTGTGAATGTGTGTGCAATGTGACTCTGTGTACAGTGTGACTGTGTGTGCAGTGTGACTGCGTGTGCAGTGTGTACAGTGTGACGTGTGTGCAGTGTGACTCTGTACAGTGTGACTGTGTGTGCAGTGTGACCGTGTGTGCTGTGACTGTGTGCTGTGTGACTATGTGTGCAGTGTGACTGTGTGCGCAGTGTGACTGTGTGTGCAGTGTGACTCTGTGTACAGTGTGACTCTGTGTGCAGTGTGACTGCGTGTGCAATGTGTACAGTGTGACCGTGTGCGCAGTGTGACTCTGTACAGTGTCTGTGTGTGCAGTGTGACCGTGTGTGCAGTGTGACCGTGTGTGCAGTGTGACCATGTGTGCTGTGACTGTGTGTGCTGTGTGACTATGTGTGCCGTATGACTGTGTGTACAGAGTGACTGTATGCACAGTGTGACTGTGTGCGCAGTGTGACTGTGTGTACAGTGTGACTGAGTGTGCAGTGTGACTCTGTGCGCAGTGCGACTGTGTGTGCAGTATGACTGTGTGTACAGTGTGACTGAGTGTGCAGTGTGACTCTGTGCGCAGTGTGGCTGTGTGTGCAGTGTGACTGTGTACAGTGTGACTGTGTGCGCAGTGTGACTGTGTGCGCAGTGTGACTGTGTGCGCAGTGTGACTGTGTGTGCAGTGTGACTGTGTGTGCAGTGTGACTGTGTGCAGTGTGAATGTGTGCCATGTGAATGTGTGTACAGTGCGAATGTGTGTGCAGTATGACTTTGTGTTCAGTATGACTTTGTGTTCAGTGTGACTTTGTGTTCAGTGTGACTTTGTGTACAGTGTGACTCTGTGTACAGTGTGACTCTGTGTACAGTGTGAATGTGTGTAACAATGTGACTGTGTGTGCAGTATGACTTCGTGTTCAGTGTGACTTTGTGTACAGTGTGAAGGTATGTCCAGTATGACTGTGTGTACAGTGTGACTGTGTGCGCGGTGTGAATATGTGTGCGGTGTGACTGTGTACAGTGTGAATGTGTGCCATGTGAATGTGTGTACAGTGTGACTGTGTGTGCAGTGTGACTCAGTACAGTGTGACACTGTGTGCAGTGTGAATGTGTGTGCAGTGTGGCTGTGTGTGCAGTGTGACTGTGTGCGCGGTGTGAATATGTGTGCGGTGTGACTGTGTACAGTGTGAATGTGTGCCATGTGAATGTGTGTACAGTGTGACTGTGTGTGCAGTGTGACTCAGTACAGTGTGACACTGTGTGCAGTGTGAATGTGTGTGCAGTGTGGCTGTGTGTGCAGTGTCACTCTGTACAGTGTGACTGTGTGTGCAGTGTGACCATGTGTGCAGTGTGACTGTGTGTGCTGTGAATGTATGTGCTGTGTGCATGTGTGAACAGTGTGACTCTGTGTACAGTGTGAATGTGTGTGCAATGTGACTCTGTGTACAGTGTGACTGTGTGTGCAGTGTGACTGCGTGTGCAGTGTGTACAGTGTGACCGTGTGTGCAGTGTGACTCTGTACAGTGTGACTGTGTGTGCAGTGTGACCATGTGTGCTGTGACTGTGTGTGCTGTGTGACTATGTGTGCAGTATGACTGTGTGTACAGAGTGACTGTATGCACAGTGTGAGTGTGTGCGCAGTATGACTGTGTGTACAGAGTGACTGTATGCACAGTGTGAGTGTGTGCGCAGTGTGACTGTGTGTACAGTGTGACTGAGTGTGCAGTGTGACTGTGTGCGCAGTGTGACTGTATGTGCAGTGTGACCCTGTGCGCAGTGTCACTGTGTGTGCAGTGTGACTGTGTACAGTGTGACTGCGTGTGCAGTGTGACTGTGTGCACAGTGTGACTGTGTGTGCCGTGTGACTCGACAGTCTGGTCATGTGTGCAGTGTGACTGTGTGTGCTGTGAATGTGTGTGCTGTGTGAATGTGTGAACAGTGTGACTCTGTGTACAGTGTGAATGTGTGTGCAATGTGACTCTGTGTACAGTGTGACTGCGTGTGCAGTGTGTACAGTGTGACGTGTGTGCAGTGTGACTCTGTACAGTGTGACTGTGTGTGCAGTGTGACCGTGTGTGCTGTGACTGTGTGCTGTGTGACTATGTGTGCAGTATGACTGTGTGTACGGAGTGACTGTATGCACAGTGTGAGTGTGTGCGCAGTGTGACTGTGTGTATAGTGTGACTGAGTGTACAGTGTGACTCTGTGCGCAGTGTGACTGTGTGTGCAGTGTGACTCAGTACAGTGTGACTGAGTGTGCAGTGTGACTCTGCGCGCAGTGTGACTGTGTGTGCAGTGTGACTCTGTGCGCAGTCTGACTGTGTGTGCAGTGTGACTCTACAGCCTGGTCATGTGTGCAGTGTGACTGTGTGTGCTGTGAATGTGTGTGCTGTGTAAATGTGTGTACAGTGTGACTCTGTGTACAGTGTGACTATGTGTGCAGTATGACTGTGTGTACAGTGTGACTGTATGCACAGTGTGAGGGTGTGCGCAGTGTGACTGTATGCACAGTGTGAGGGTGTGCGCAGTGTGACTGTGTGCGCAGTGTGACTTTGTGTGCAGTGTGACTGTGCGCAGTGTGACTGTGTGCGCAGTGTGACTGAGTGCGCAGTGTGACTGAGTGCGCAGTGTGACTGTGTGCATTGTGAGTGTGTGCACAGTGTGACTGTGTGAGCAGTGTGACTTTGTGTTCAGTATGACTTGTGTACAGTGTCACTCTGTGTACAGTGTGAATGTGCGTACAGTATGACTGTGTGTACAGTGTGACTGTGTGCAGTGTGACTGTGTGTGCAGTGTGACTGTGTGTTCAGTGTGAATGTGTGTGCAGTATGAATGTATGTACAGTGTGACTTTGTGTGCAGTGTGAATATGTGTGCGGTGTGACTGTGTACAGTGTGAATGTGTGCCATGTGAATGTGTGTACAGTGTGAATGTGTGTACAGTGTGACTGAGTGTGCAGTGTGACTGTGCGCAGTGTGACTGTGTGTGCAGTGTGACTCTGTACAGTGTGACTGTGTGTGCAGTGTGACTGTGTGCAGTGTGACTCTGTGTACAGTGTGACTCTGTGTGCAGTGTGACTGCGTGTGCAGTGTGTACAGTGTGACCGTGTGCGCAGTGTGACTCTGTACAGTGTCTGTGTGTGCAGTGTGACCGTGTGTGCAGTGTGACCGTGTGTGCAGTGTGACCATGTGTGCTGTGACTGTGTGTGCTGTGTGACTATGTGTGCAGTATGACTGTGTGTACAGAGTGACTGTATGCACAGTGTGACTGTGTGCCCAGTGTGACTGTGTGTACAGTGTGACTGAGTGTGCAGTGTGACTGTGTGCGCAGTGTGACTGTGTGTGCAGTGTGACTGTGTACAGTGTGACTGTGTGCGCAGTGTGACGGTGTGCGCATTGTGACGGTGTGCGCATTGTGACTGTGTGCGCAGTGTGACGGTGTGCGCATTGTGACTGTGTGCGCAGTGTGACTGTGTGCGCAGTGTGACTGTGTGTGCAGTGTGACTGTGTGTGCAGTGTGACTGTGTGCAGTGTGAATGTGTGCCATGTGAATGTGTGTACAGTGCGAATGTGTGTGCAGTATGACTTTGTGTTCAGTATGACTTTGTGTTCAGTGTGACTTTGTGCACAGTGTGACTCTGTGTACAGTGTGACTCTGTGTACAGTGTGACTCTGTGTACAGTGTGAATATGTACATTCTGAATGTGTGTACAGTGTGAATGTGTGTGCAGTATGACTTTGTGTTCAGTATGACTTTGTGTTCAGTGTGACTTTGTGTACAGTGTGACTCTGTGTACAGTGTGACTCTGTGTACAGTGTGAATGTGTGTAACAATGTGACTGTGTATGCAGTATGACTTCGTGTTCAGTGTGACGTTGTGTACAGTGTGAAGGTATGTCCAGTATGACTGTGTGTACAGTATGACTGTGTGCGCGGTGTGAATATGTGTGCGGTGTGACTGTGTACAGTGTGAATGTGTGCCATGTGAATGTGTGTACAGTGTGACTGTGTGTGCAGTGTGACTCAGTACAGTGTGACACTGTGTGCAGTGTGAATGTGTGTGCAGTGTGGCTGTGTGTGCAGTGTCACTCTGTACAGTGTCACTGTGTGTGCAGTGTGACCATGTGTGCAGTGTGACTGTGTGTGCTTTGAATGTATGTGCTGTGTGAATGTGTGAACAGTGTGAATGTGTGTACAGTGTGACTGAGTGTGCAGTGTGACTGTGCGCAGTGTGACTGTGTGTGCAGTGTGACTCTGTACAGTGTGACTGTGTGTGCAGTGTGACTGTGTGTGCAGTGTGACTCTGTGTACAGTGTGACTCTGTGTGCAGTGTGACTGCGTGTGCAGTGTGTACAGTGTGACCGTGTGCGCAGTGTGACTCTGTACAGTGTCTGTGTGTGCAGTGTGACCGTGTGTGCAGTGTGACCGTGTGTGCAGTGTGACCATGTGTGCTGTGACTGTGTGTGCTGTGTGACTATGTGTGCAGTATGACTGTGTGTACAGAGTGACTGTATGCACAGTGTGACTGTGTGCGCAGTGTGACTGTGTGTACAGTGTGACTGAGTGTGCAGTGTGACTCTGTGCGCAGTGTGACTGTGTGTGCAGTATGACTGTGTGTACAGTGTGACTCTGTGCGCAGTGTGACTGTGTGTGCAGTATGACTGTGTGTACAGTGTGACTGAGTGTGCAGTGTGACTCTGTGCGCAGTGTGACTGTGTGTGCAGTGTGACTGTGTACAGTGTGACTGTGTGCGCAGTGTGACTGTGTGCGCAGTGTGACTGTGTGTGCTGTGTGACTGTGTGTGCAGTGTGACTGTGTGTGCAGTGTGACTGTGTGCAGTGTGAATGTGTGTGCAGTGTGAATGTGTGTGCAGTATGACTTTGTGTTCAGTATGACTTTGTGTTCAGTGTGACTTTGTGTTCAGTGTGACTTTGTGTACAGTGTGACTCTGTGTACAGTGTGACTCTGTGTACAGTGTGAATGTGTGTAACAATGTGACTGTGTTTGCAGTATGACTTCGTGTTCAGTGTGACTTTGTGTACAGTGTGAAGGTATGTCCAGTATGACTGTGTGTACAGTGTGACTGTGTGCGCGGTGTGAATATGTGTGCGGTGTGACTGTGTACAGTGTGAATGTGTGCCATGTGAATGTGTGTACAGTGTGACTGTGTGTGCAGTGTGACTCAGTACAGTGTGACACTGTGTGCAGTGTGAATGTGTGTGCAGTGTGGCTGTGTGTGCAGTGTCACTCTGTACAGTGTGACTGTGTGTGCAGTGTGACCATGTGTGCAGTGTGACTGTGTGTGCTGTGAATGTATGTGCTGTGTGAATGTGTGAACAGTGTGACTCTGTGTACAGTGTGAATGTGTGTGCAATGTGACTCTGTGTACAGTGTGACTGTGTGTGCAGTGTGACTGCGTGTGCAGTGTGTACAGTGTGACGTGTGTGCAGTGTGACTCTGTACAGTGTGACTGTGTGTGCAGTGTGACCATGTGTGCTGTGACTGTGTGTGCTGTGTGACTATGTGTGCAGTATGACTGTGTGTACGGAGTGACTGTATGCACAGTGTGAGTGTGTGCGCAGTGTGACTGTGTGTACAGTGTGACTGTGTGTGCAGTGTGACTGTGTGCGCAGTGTGACTGTATGTGCAGTGTGACTCTGTGCGCAGTGTCACTGTGTGTGCAGTGTGACTCTGTACAGTGTGACTGCGTGTGCAGTGTGACTGTGTGTGCGGTGTGACTGTGTACAGTGTGAATGTGTGCCATGTGAATGTGTGTACAGTGTGAATGTGTGTACACTGTGACTGAGTGTGCAGTGTGACTGTGCGCAGTGTGACTGTGTGTGCAGTGTGACTCTGTACAGTGTGACTGTGTGTGCAGTGTGACTGTGTGTGCAGTGTGACTCTGTGTACATTGTGAATGTGTGTGCAATGTGACTCTGTGTACAGTGTGACTGTGTGTGCAGTGTGACTGCGTGTGCAGTGTGTACAGTGTGACCGTGTGTGCAGTGTGACTCTGTACAGTGTGACTGTGTGTGCAGTGTGACCATGTGTGCTGTGACTGTGTGTGCTGTGACTGTGTGCTGTGTGACTATGTGTGCAGTATGGCTGTGTGTACAGAGTGACTGTATGCACAGTGTGAGTGTGTGCGCAGTGTGACTGTGTGTACAGTGTGACTGAGTGTGCAGTGTGACTGTGTGCGCAGTGTGACTGTATGTGCAGTGTGACTCTGTGCGCAGTGTCACTGTGTGTGCAGTGTGACTCTGTACAGTGTGACTGCGTGTGCAGTGTGACTGTGTGTACAGTGTGACTGTGTGTGCCGTGTGACTCTACAGTCTGGTCATGTGTGCAGTGTGACTGTGTGTGCTGTGAATGTGTGTGCTGTGTGAATGTGTGAACAGTGTGACTCTGTGTACAGTGTGAATGTGTGTGCAATGTGACTCTGTGTACAGTGTGACTGTGTGTGCAGTGTGACTCTGTGCGCAGTGTGACTGTATGTGCAGTGTGACTCTGTGCGCAGTGTGACTGTGTGTGCAGTGTGACTCTGTGCGCAGTGTCACTGTGTGTGCAGTGTGACTCTGTGCGCAGTGTCACTGTGTGTGCAGTGTGACACTGTGCGCAGTGTGACTGTATGTGCAGTGTGACTCTGTGCGCAGTGTCACTGTGTGTGCAGTGTGACTCTGTACAGTGTGACTGCGTGTGCAGTGTGACTGTGTGTACAGTGTGACTGTGTGTGCAGTGTGACTCTACAGTCTGGTCATGTGTGCAGTGTGACTGTGTGTGCTGTGAATGTGTGTGCTGTGTGAATGTGTGAACAGTGTGACTCTGTGCGCAGTGTGACTGTATGTGCAGTGTGACTCTGTGCGCAGTGTCACTGTGTGTGCAGTGTGACTCTGTACAGTGTGACTGCGTGTGCAGTGTGACTGTGTGTACAGTGTGACTGTGTGTGCAGTGTGACTCTACAGTCTGGTCATGTGTGCAGTGTGACTGTGTGTGCTGTGAATGTGTGTGCTGTGTGAATGTGTGAACAGTGTGACTCTGTGTACAGTGTGACTATGTGTGCAGTATGACTGTGTGTACAGTGTGACTGTATGCACAGTGTGAGGGTGTGCGCAGTCTGACTGTGTGCGCAGTGTGACTGTGTGCGCAGTGTGACTGTGCGCAGTGTGACTGTGTGCGCAGTGTGACTGATTGCGCAGTGTGACTGTGTGCAGTGTGACTGTGTGCAATGTGAATGTGTACATTGTGAATGTGTGTACAGTGTGAATGTGTGTGCAGTATGACTGTGTGTACAGTGTGACTGTGTGCACAGTGTGACTGTGTGAGCAGTGTGACTTTGTGTTCAGTATGACTTTGTGTACAGTGTCACTCTGTGTACAGTGTGAATGTGTGTACAGTATGACTGTGTGTACAGTGTGACTGTGTGCGGTGAGACTTTGTGTGCAGTGTGACTGTGTGTTCAGTGTGAATGTGTGTGCAGTATGAATGTATGTACAGTGTGACTTTGTGTGCAGTGTGAATATGTGTGCGGTGTGACTGTGTACAGTGTGAATGTGTGCCATGTGAATGTGTGTACAGTGTGAATGTGTGTACAGTGTGACTCTGTACAGTGTGACTGAGTGTGCAGTGTGACTCTGTGCGCAGTGTGACTGTGTGTGCAGTGTGACTCTGTGCGCAGTCTGACTGTGTGTGCAGTATGACTCTGTACAGTGTGACTGCGTGTGCAGTGTGACTGTGTGTACAGTGTGACTGTGTGTGCAGTGTGACTACAGTCTGGTCATGTGTGCAGTGTGACTGTGTGTGCTGTGAATGTGTGTGCTGTGTGAATGTGTGAACAGTGTGACTCTGTGTACAGTGTGAATGTGTGTGCAGTGTGACTGCGTATGCAGTGTGTACAGTGTGATGTGTGTGCAGTGTGACTCTGTACAGTGTGACTGTGTGTGCAGTGTGACCGTGTGTGCTGTGACTGTGTGCTGTGTGACTATGTGTGCAGTGTGACTGTGTGTGCAGTGTGACTGTGTGTGCAGTGTGACTGTGTGTGCAGTGTGACTCTGTGTGCAGTGTGACTGCGTGTGCAGTGTGTACAGTGTGACCGTGTGCGCAGTGTGACTCTGTACAGTGTCTGTGTGTGCAGTGTGACCGTGTGTGCAGTGTGACCGTGTGTGCAGTGTGACCATGTGTGCTGTGACTGTGTGTGCTGTGTGACTATGTGTGCCGTATGACTGTGTGTACAGAGTGACTGTATGCACAGTGTGACTGTGTGCGCAGTGTGACTGTGTGTACAGTGTGACTGAGTGTGCAGTGTGACTCTGTGCGCAGTGCGACTGTGTGTGCAGTATGACTGTGTGTACAGTGTGACTGAGTGTGCAGTGTGACTCTGTGCGCAGTGTGACTGTGTGTGCAGTGTGACTGTGTACAGTGTGACTGTGTGCGCAGTGTGACTGTGTGCGCAGTGTGACTGTGTGCGCAGTGTGACTGTGTGTGCAGTGTGACTGTGTGTGCAGTGTGACTGTGTGCAGTGTGAATGTGTGCCATGTGAATGTGTGTACAGTGCGAATGTGTGTGCAGTATGACTTTGTGTTCAGTATGACTTTGTGTTCAGTGTGACTTTGTGTTCAGTGTGACTTTGTGTACAGTGTGACTCTGTGTACAGTGTGACTCTGTGTACAGTGTGAATGTGTGTAACAATGTGACTGTGTGTGCAGTATGACTTCGTGTTCAGTGTGACTTTGTGTACAGTGTGAAGGTATGTCCAGTATGACTGTGTGTACAGTGTGACTGTGTGCGCGGTGTGAATATGTGTGCGGTGTGACTGTGTACAGTGTGAATGTGTGCCATGTGAATGTGTGTACAGTGTGACTGTGTGTGCAGTGTGACTCAGTACAGTGTGACACTGTGTGCAGTGTGAATGTGTGTGCAGTGTGGCTGTGTGTGCAGTGTCACTCTGTACAGTGTGACTGTGTGTGCAGTGTGACCATGTGTGCAGTGTGACTGTGTGTGCTGTGAATGTATGTGCTGTGTGAATGTGTGAACAGTGTGACTCTGTGTACAGTGTGAATGTGTGTGCAATGTGACTCTGTGTACAGTGTGACTGTGTGTGCAGTGTGACTGCGTGTGCAGTGTGTACAGTGTGACCGTGTGTGCAGTGTGACTCTGTACAGTGTGACTGTGTGTGCAGTGTGACCATGTGTGCTGTGACTGTGTGTGCTGTGTGACTATGTGTGCAGTATGACTGTGTGTACAGAGTGACTGTATGCACAGTGTGAGTGTGTGCGCAGTGTGACTGTGTGTACAGTGTGACTGAGTGTGCAGTGTGACTGTGTGCGCAGTGTGACTGTATGTGCAGTGTGACCCTGTGCGCAGTGTCACTGTGTGTGCAGTGTGACTGTGTACAGTGTGACTGCGTGTGCAGTGTGACTGTGTGCACAGTGTGACTGTGTGTGCCGTGTGACTCTACAGTCTGGTCATGTGTGCAGTGTGACTGTGTGTGCTGTGAATGTGTGTGCTGTGTGAATGTGTGAACAGTGTGACTCTGTGTACAGTGTGAATGTGTGTGCAATGTGACTCTGTGTACAGTGTGACTGTGTGTGCAGTGTGACTGCGTGTGCAGTGTGTACAGTGTGACGTGTGTGCAGTGTGACTCTGTACAGTGTGACTGTGTGTGCAGTGTGACCGTGTGTGCTGTGACTGTGTGCTGTGTGACTATGTGTGCAGTATGACTGTGTGTACGGAGTGACTGTATGCACAGTGTGAGTGTGTGCGCAGTGTGACTGTGTGTATAGTGTGACTGAGTGTACAGTGTGACTCTGTGCGCAGTGTGACTGTGTGTGCAGTGTGACTCAGTACAGTGTGACTGTGTGTGCAGTGTGACTGTGTGTACAGTGTGACTGCGTGTGCAGTGCGACTGTGTGTACAGTGTGACTGTGTGTGCCGTGTGACTCTACAGTCTGGTCATGTGTGCAGTGTGACTGTGTGTGCTGTGAATGTGTGTGCTGTGTGAATGTGTGAACAGTGTGACTCTGTGTACAGTGTGAATGTGTGTGCAATGTGACTCTGTGTACAGTGTGACTGTGTGTGCAGTGTGACTGCGTGTGCAGTGTGTACAGTGTGACGTGTGTGCAGTGTGACTCTGTACAGTGTGACTGTGTGTGCAGTGTGACCGTGTGTGCTGTGACTGTGTGCTGTGTGACTATGTGTGCAGTATGACTGTGTGTACGGAGTGACTGTATGCACAGTGTGAGTGTGTGCGCAGTGTGACTGTGTGTATAGTGTGACTGAGTGTACAGTGTGACTCTGTGCGCAGTGTGACTGTGTGTGCAGTGTGACTCAGTACAGTGTGACTGAGTGTGCAGTGTGACTCTGTGCGCAGTGTGACTGTGTGTGCAGTGTGACTCTGTGCGCAGTCTGACTGTGTGTGCAGTGTGACTCTGTACAGTGTGACTGCGTGTGCAGTGTGACTGTGTGTACAGTGTGACTGTGTGCGCAGTGTGACTCTACAGTCTGGTCATGTGTGCAGTGTGACTGTGTGTGCTGTGAATGTGTGTGCTGTGTGAATGTGTGAACAGTGTGACTCTGTGTACAGTGTGACTATGTGTGCAGTATGACTGTGTGTACAGTGTGACTGTATGCACAGTGTGAGGGTGTGCGCAGTGTGACTGTGTGCGCAGTGTGACTTTGTGTGCAGTGTGACTGCGCGCAGTGTGACTGTGTGCGCAGTGTGACTGAGTGCGCAGTGTGACTGAGTACGCAGTGTGACTGAGTGCGCAGTGTGACTGTGTGCATTGTGAATGTGTGTACAGTGTGAATGTGTGTGCAGTATGACTGTGTGTACAGTGTGACTGTGTGCACAGTGTGACTGTGTGAGCAGTGTGACTTTGTGTTCAGTATGACTTTGTGTACAGGGTCACTCTGTGTACAGTGTGAATGTGCGTACAGTATGACTGTGTGTACAGTGTGACTGTGTGCGGTGTGACTGTGTGTGCAGTGTGGCTGTGTGTTCTGTGTGAATGTGTGTGCAGTATGAATGTATGTACAGTGTGACTTTGTGTGCAGTGTGAATATGTGTGCGGTGTGACTGTGTACAGTGTGAATGTGTGCCATGTGAATGTGTGTACAGTGTGAATGTGTGTACAGTGTGACTCTGTCTACAGTGTGACTGTGTGTGCAGTGTGACTGTGTACAGTGTGACTGCGTGTGCAGTGTGACTGTGTGCACAGTGTGACTGTGTGTGCCGTGTGACTCTACAGTCTGGTCATGTGTGCAGTGTGACTGTGTGTGCTGTGAATGTGTGTGCTGTGTGAATGTGTGAACAGTGTGACTCTGTGTACAGTGTGAATGTGTGTGCAATGTGACTCTGTGTACAGTGTGACTGTGTGTGCAGTGTGACTGCGTGTGCAGTGTGTACAGTGTGACGTGTGTGCAGTGTGACTCTGTACAGTGTGACTGTGTGTGCAGTGTGACCGTGTGTGCTGTGACTGTGTGCTGTGTGACTATGTGTGCAGTATGACTGTGTGTACGGAGTGACTGTATGCACAGTGTGAGTGTGTGCGCAGTGTGACTGTGTGTATAGTGTGACTGAGTGTACAGTGTGACTCTGTGCGCAGTGTGACTGTGTGTGCAGTGTGACTCAGTACAGTGTGACTGTGTGTGCAGTGTGACTGTGTGTACAGTGTGACTGCGTGTGCAGTGCGACTGTGTGTACAGTGTGACTGTGTGTGCCGTGTGACTCTACAGTCTGGTCATGTGTGCAGTGTGACTGTGTGTGCTGTGAATGTGTGTGCTGTGTGAATGTGTGAACAGTGTGACTCTGTGTACAGTGTGAATGTGTGTGCAATGTGACTCTGTGTACAGTGTGACTGTGTGTGCAGTGTGACTGCGTGTGCAGTGTGTACAGTGTGACGTGTGTGCAGTGTGACTCTGTACAGTGTGACTGTGTGTGCAGTGTGACCGTGTGTGCTGTGACTGTGTGCTGTGTGACTATGTGTGCAGTATGACTGTGTGTACGGAGTGACTGTATGCACAGTGTGAGTGTGTGCGCAGTGTGACTGTGTGTATAGTGTGACTGAGTGTACAGTGTGACTCTGTGCGCAGTGTGACTGTGTGTGCAGTGTGACTCAGTACAGTGTGACTGAGTGTGCAGTGTGACTCTGTGCGCAGTGTGACTGTGTGTGCAGTGTGACTCTGTGCGCAGTCTGACTGTGTGTGCAGTGTGACTCTGTACAGTGTGACTGCGTGTGCAGTGTGACTGTGTGTACAGTGTGACTGTGTGCGCAGTGTGACTCTACAGTCTGGTCATGTGTGCAGTGTGACTGTGTGTGCTGTGAATGTGTGTGCTGTGTGAATGTGTGAACAGTGTGACTCTGTGTACAGTGTGACTATGTGTGCAGTATGACTGTGTGTACAGTGTGACTGTATGCACAGTGTGAGGGTGTGCGCAGTGTGACTGTGTGCGCAGTGTGACTTTGTGTGCAGTGTGACTGTGCGCAGTGTGACTGTGTGCGCAGTGTGACTGAGTGCGCAGTGTGACTGAGTACGCAGTGTGACTGAGTGCGCAGTGTGACTGTGTGCATTGTGAATGTGTGTACAGTGTGAATGTGTGTGCAGTATGACTGTGTGTACAGTGTGACTGTGTGCACAGTGTGACTGTGTGAGCAGTGTGACTTTGTGTTCAGTATGACTTTGTGTACAGGGTCACTCTGTGTACAGTGTGAATGTGCGTACAGTATGACTGTGTGTACAGTGTGACTGTGTGCGGTGTGACTGTGTGTGCAGTGTGGCTGTGTGTTCTGTGTGAATGTGTGTGCAGTATGAATGTATGTACAGTGTGACTTTGTGTGCAGTGTGAATATGTGTGCGGTGTGACTGTGTACAGTGTGAATGTGTGCCATGTGAATGTGTGTACAGTGTGAATGTGTGTACAGTGTGACTCTGTCTACAGTGTGACTGTGTGTGCAGTGTGACTGCATGTGCAGTGTGACTCTGTCTACAGTGTGACTGTGTGTGCAGTGTGACTGCATGTGCAGTGTGACTGCGTGTGCAGTGTGTACAGTGTGACCGTGTGCGCAGTGTGACTCTGTACAGTGTCAGTGTGTGCAGTGTGACCATGTGTGCAGTGTGACTCTGTACAGTGTCTGTGTGTGCAGTGTGACCGTGTGTGCAGTGTGACTCTGTACAGTGTCTGTGTGTGCAGTGTGACCGTGTGTGCAGTGTGACTCTGTACAGTGTCTGTGTGTGCAGTGTGACCGTGTGTGCAGTGTGACTCTGTACAGTGTCTGTGTGTGCAGTGTGACCGTGTGTGCAGTGTGACCGTGTGTGCAGTGTGACCATGTGTGCTGTGACTGTGTGTGCTGTGTGACTATGTGTGCAGTATGACTGTGTGTACAGAGTGACTGTATGCACAGTGTGAGTGTGTGCGCAGTGTGACTGTGTGTATAGTGTGACTGAGTGTGCAGTGTGACTGTGTGCGCAGTGTGACTGTGTGTGCAGTATGACTGTGTGTACAGAGTGACTGTATGCACAGTGTGAGTGTGTGCGCAGTGTGACTGAGTGTGCAGTGTGACTCTGTACAGTGTGACTGCGTGTGCAGTGTGACTGTGTGTACAGTGTGACTGTGTGTGCCGTGTGACTCTACAGTCTGGTCATGTGTGCAGTGTGACTGTGTGTGCTGTGAATGTATGTGCTGTGTGAATGTGTGAACAGTGTGACTCTGTGTACAGTGTGAATGTGTGTGCAATGTGACTCTGTGTACAGTGTGACTGTGTGTGCAGTGTGACTGCGTGTGCAGTGTGTACAGTGTGACGTGTGTGCAGTGTGACTCTGTACAGTGTGACTGTGTGTGCAGTGTGACCGTGTGTGCTGTGACTGTGTTCTGTGTGACTATGTGTGCAGTATGACTGTGTGTACGGAGTGACTGTATGCACAGTGTGACTGCGTGTGCAGTGTGACTGTGTGTACAGTGTGACTGTGTGTGCAGTGTGACTGTGTGTACAGTGTGACTGCGTGTGCAGTGTGACTGTGTGTACAGTGTGACTGTGCGCAGTGTGACTGTGTGCGCAGTGTGACTGAGTGCGCAGTGTGACTGAGTACGCAGTGTGACTGAGTGCGCAGTGTGACTGTGTGCAGTGTGACTGTGTGCATTGTGAATGTGTGTACAGTGTGAATGTGTGTGCAGTATGACTGTGTGTACAGTGTGACTGTGTGCACAGTGTGACTGTGTGAGCAGTGTGACTTTGTGTTCAGTATGACTTTGTGTACAGGGTCACTCTGTGTACAGTGTGAATGTGCGTACAGTATGACTGTGTGTACAGTGTGACTGTGTGCGGTGTGACTGTGTGTGCAGTGTGGCTGTGTGTTCTGTGTGAATGTGTGTGCAGTATGAATGTATGTACAGTGTGACTTTGTGTGCAGTGTGAATATGTGTGCGGTGTGACTGTGTACAGTGTGAATGTGTGCCATGTGAATGTGTGTACAGTGTGAATGTGTGTACAGTGTGACTGAGTGTGCAGTGTGACTGTGCGCAGTGTGACTGTGTGTGCAGTGTGACTCTGTCTACAGTGTGACTGTGTGTGCAGTGTGACTGCATGTGCAGTGTGACTGCGTGTGCAGTGTGTACAGTGTGACCGTGTGCGCAGTGTGACTCTGTACAGTGTCTGTGTGTGCAGTGTGACCGTGTGTGCAGTGTGACCGTGTGTGCAGTGTGACCATGTGTGCTGTGACTGTGTGTGCTGTGTGACTATGTGTGCAGTATGACTGTGTGTACAGAGTGACTGTATGCACAGTGTGAGTGTGTGCGCAGTGTGACTGTGTGTACAGTGTGACTGAGTGTGCAGTGTGACTGTGTGCGCAGTGTGACTGTATGTGCAGTGTGACCCTGTGCGCAGTGTCACTGTGTGTGCAGTGTGACTGTGTACAGTGTGACTGCGTGTGCAGTGTGACTGTGTGCACAGTGTGACTGTGTGTGCCGTGTGACTCTACAGTCTGGTCATGTGTGCAGTGTGACTGTGTGTGCTGTGAATGTGTGTGCTGTGTGAATGTGTGAACAGTGTGACTCTGTGTACAGTGTGAATGTGTGTGCAATGTGACTCTGTGTACAGTGTGACTGTGTGTGCAGTGTGACTGCGTGTGCAGTGTGTACAGTGTGACGTGTGTGCAGTGTGACTCTGTACAGTGTGACTGTGTGTGCAGTGTGACCGTGTGTGCTGTGACTGTGTGCTGTGTGACTATGTGTGCAGTATGACTGTGTGTGCAGTGTGACTGTGTGTACAGTGTGACTGCGTGTGCAGTGTGACTGTGTGTACAGTGTGACTGTGTGTGCCGTGTGACTCTACAGTCTGGTCATGTGTGCAGTGTGACTGTGTGTGCTGTGAATGTATGTGCTGTGTGAATGTGTGAACAGTGTGACTCTGTGTACAGTGTGAATGTGTGTGCAATGTGACTCTGTGTACAGTGTGACTGTGTGTGCAGTGTGACTGCGTGTGCAGTGTGTACAGTGTGACGTGTGTGCAGTGTGACTCTGTACAGTGTGACTGTGTGTGCAGTGTGACCGTGTGTGCTGTGACTGTGTGCTGTGTGACTATGTGTGCAGTATGACTGTGTGTACGGAGTGACTGTATGCACAGTGTGAGTGTGTGCGCAGTGTGACTGTGTGTATAGTGTGACTGAGTGTACAGTGTGACTCTGTGCGCAGTGTGACTGTGTGTGCAGTGTGACTCAGTACAGTGTGACTGAGTGTGCAGTGTGACTCTGTGCGCAGTGTGACTGTGTGTGCAGTGTGACTCTGTGCGCAGTCTGACTGTGTGTGCAGTGTGACTCTGTACAGTGTGACTGCGTGTGCAGTGTGACTGTGTGTACAGTGTGACTGTGTGCGCAGTGTGACTCTACAGTCTGGTCATGTGTGCAGTGTGACTGTGTGTGCTGTGAATGTGTGTGCTGTGTGAATGTGTGAACAGTGTGACTCTGTGTACAGTGTGACTATGTGTGCAGTATGACTGTGTGTACAGTGTGACTGTATGCACAGTGTGAGGGTGTGCGCAGTGTGACTGAGTGCGCAGTGTGACTGTGTGCAGTGTGACTGTGTGCATTGTGAATGTGTGTACAGTGTGAATGTGTGTGCAGTATGACTGTGTGTACAGTGTGACTGTGTGCACAGTGTGACTGTGTGAGCAGTGTGACTTTGTGTTCAGTATGACTTTGTGTACAGGGTCACTCTGTGGACAGTGTGAATGTGCGTACAGTATGACTGTGTGTACAGTGTGACTGTGTGCGGTGTGACTGTGTGTGCAGTGTGGCTGTGTGTTCTGTGTGAATGTGTGTGCAGTATGAATGTATGTACAGTGTGACTTTGTGTGCAGTGTGAATATGTGTGCGGTGTGACTGTGTACAGTGTGAATGTGTGCCATGTGAATGTGTGTACAGTGTGAATGTGTGTACAGTGTGACTGAGTGTGCAGTGTGACTGTGCGCAGTGTGACTGTGTGTGCAGTGTGACTCTGTCTACAGTGTGACTGTGTGTGCAGTGTGACTGCATGTGCAGTGTGACTGCGTGTGCAGTGTGTACAGTGTGACCGTGTGCGCAGTGTGACTCTGTACAGTGTCTGTGTGTGCAGTGTGACCGTGTGTGCAGTGTGACCGTGTGTGCAGTGTGACCATGTGTGCTGTGACTGTGTGTGCTGTGTGACTATGTGTGCAGTATGACTGTGTGTACAGAGTGACTGTATGCACAGTGTGAGTGTGTGCGCAGTGTGACTGTGTGTACAGTGTGACTGAGTGTGCAGTGTGACTGTGTGCGCAGTGTGACTGTATGTGCAGTGTGACCCTGTGCGCAGTGTCACCGTGTGTGCAGTGTGACTGTGTACAGTGTGACTGCGTGTGCAGTGTGACTGTGTGCACAGTGTGACTGTGTGTGCCGTGTGACTCTACAGTCTGGTCATGTGTGCAGTGTGACTGTGTGTGCTGTGAATGTGTGTGCTGTGTGAATGTGTGAACAGTGTGACTCTGTGTACAGTGTGAATGTGTGTGCAATGTGACTCTGTGTACAGTGTGACTGTGTGTGCAGTGTGACTGCGTGTGCAGTGTGTACAGTGTGACGTGTGTGCAGTGTGACTCTGTACAGTGTGACTGTGTGTGCAGTGTGACCGTGTGTGCTGTGACTGTGTGCTGTGTGACTATGTGTGCAGTATGAATGTGTGTGCTTAGAAGGGCTAAAAGGGGACATGAGAAGACTTTGGCGGATAGGGTTAAAGAGAATCCTAAGGCGTTCTATAGGTATGTCAAGAACAGAAGGTTGGTTAGAGCAAGTTTAGGGCCAGTTATAGATGGCAGAGGGAAGTTATGTGTGGAACCGGAGGAGATTGGTGAAGCATTGAACCAATATTTCTCTTCGGTGTTCACGCAAGGGGACATGAATATAGCTGAGGAGGACACTGGGTTGCAAGGGAGTAGAATAGACAGTATTACAGTTGATAAGGAGGATGTGCAGGATATTCTGGAGGGTCTGAAAATAGATAAATCCCCTGGTCCGGATGGGATTTATCCAAGGATTCTCTGGGAGGCAAGAGAAGTGATTGCAGAGCCTCTGGCTCTGATCTTCAGGTCGTCGTTGGCCTCTGGTATAGTACCAGAAGATTGGAGGTTAGCGAATGTTGTCCCATTGTTTAAGAAGGGGAACAGAGACTTCCCCGGGAATTATAGACCGGTGAGTCTCACTTCTGTTGTCGGCAAGATGTTGGAAAAAATTATAAGGGATAGGATTTATAGTTATTTGGAGAGTAATGAATTGATAGGTGATAGTCAGCATGGTTTTGTGGCAGGTAGGTCGTGCCTTACTAACCTTATTGAGTTTTTTGAGAAAGTGACCAAGGAGGTGGATGGGGGCAAGGCAGTGGACGTGGTATATATGGATTTTAGTAAGGCGTTTGATAAGGTTCACCATGGTAGGCTTCTGCAGAAAATGCAGATGTATGGGATTGGGGGTGATCTAGGAAATTGGATCAGGAATTGGCTAGCGGATAGGAAACAGAGGGTGGTGGTTGATAGTAAATATTCATCATGGAGTGCGGTTACAAGTGGTGTACCTCAGGGATCTGTTTTGGGGCCACTGCTGTTTGTAATATTTATTAATGATCTGGATGAGGGTATAGTTGGGTGGATTAGCAAATTTGCTGATGACACCAAAGTCGGTGGTGTGGTAGACAGTGAGGAAGGGTGTCGTAGTTTGCAGGAAGACTTAGACAGGTTGCAAAGTTGGGCCGAGAGGTGGCGGATGGAGTTTAATGCGGAGAAGTGTGAGGTAATTCACTTTGGTAGGAATAACAGATGTGTTGAGTATAGGGCTAACGGGAGGACTTTGAATAGTGTGGAGGAGCAGAGGGATCTAGGTGTATGTGTGCATAGATCCCTGAAAGTTGGGAATCAAGTAGATAAGGTTGTTAAGAAGGCATATGGTGTCTTGGCGTTTATTGGTAGGGGGATTGAATTTAGGAGTCGTAGCGTTATGTTGCAACTGTACACAACTCTGGTGCGGCCGCACTTGGAGTACTGTGTGCAGTTCTGGTCCCCACATTACAGGAAGGATGTGGAGGCTTTGGAGAGGGTGCAGAGGAGGTTTACCAGGATGTTGCCTGGTATGGAGGGGAGATCCTATGAGGAGAGGCTGAGGGATTTGGGATTGTTTTCGCTGGAAAGGCGGCGGCTAAGAGGGGATCTTATTGAAACATATAAGATGATTAGAGGTTTAGATAGGGTGGATAGTGATAGCCTTTTTCCTCTGATGGAGAAATCCAGCACGAGGGGGCATGGCTTTAAATTGAGGGGGGGTAGTTATAGAACCGATGTCAGGGGTAGGTTCTTTACCCAGAGGGTGGTGAGGGATTGGAATGCCCTGCCAGCATCAGTAGTAAATGCGCCTAGTTTGGGGGCGTTTAAGAGATCCGTAGATAGGTTCATGGACGAAAAGAAATTGGTTTAGGTTGGAGGGTCACAGTTTTTTTTTTTTTTTTTAACTGGTCGGTGCAACATCGTGGGCCGAAGGGCCTGTTCTGCGCTGTAATGTTCTATGTTCTATGTTCTATGTTCTATGACTGTGTGTACGGAGTGACTGTATGCACAGTGTGAGTGTGTGCGCAGTGTGACTGTGTGTATAGTGTGACTGAGTGTACAGTGTGACTCTGTGCGCAGTGTGACTGTGTGTGCAGTGTGACTCAGTACAGTGTGACTGTGTGTGCAGTGTGACTGTGTGTACAGTGTGACTGCGTGTGCAGTGCGACTGTGTGTACAGTGTGACTGTGTGTGCCGTGTGACTCTACAGTCTGGTCATGTGTACAGTGTGACTCTGTGCGCAGTGTGACTGTGTGTGCAGTGTGACTCAGTACAGTGTGACTGAGTGTGCAGTGTGACTCTGTGCGCAGTGTGACTGTGTGTGCAGTGTGACTCTGTGCGCAGTCTGACTGTGTGTGCAGTGTGACTCTGTACAGTGTGACTGCGTGTGCAGTGTGACTGTGTGTACAGTGTGACTGTGTGCGCAGTGTGACTCTACAGTCTGGTCATGTGTGCAGTGTGACTGTGTGTGCTGTGAATGTGTGTGCTGTGTGAATGTGTGAACAGTGTGACTCTGTGTACAGTGTGACTATGTGTGCAGTATGACTGTGTGTACAGTGTGACTGTATGCACAGTGTGAGGGTGTGCGCAGTGTGACTGTATGCACAGTGTGAGGGTGTGCGCAGTGTGACTGTGTGCGCAGTGTGACTTTGTGTGCAGTGTGACTGTGCGCAGTGTGACTGTGTGCGCAGTGTGACTGAGTGCGCAGTGTGACTGAGTACGCAGTGTGACTGAGTGCGCAGTGTGACTGTGTGCATTGTGAATGTGTGTACAGTGTGAATGTGTGTGCAGTATGACTGTGTGTACAGTGTGACTGTATGCACAGTGTGAGGGTGTGCGCAGTGTGACTGTGTGCGCAGTGTGACTTTGTGTGCAGTGTGACTGTGCGCAGTGTGACTGTGTGCGCAGTGTGACTGAGTGCGCAGTGTGACTGAGTACGCAGTGTGACTGAGTGCGCAGTGTGACTGTGTGCATTGTGAATGTGTGTACAGTGTGAATGTGTGTGCAGTATGACTGTGTGTACAGTGTGACTGTGTGAGCAGTGTGACTTTGTGTTCAGTATGACTTTGTGTACAGGGTCACTCTGTGTACAGTGTGAATGTGCGTACAGTATGACTGTGTGTACAGTGTGACTGTGTGCGGTGTGACTGTGTGTGCAGTGTGGCTGTGTGTTCTGTGTGAATGTGTGTGCAGTATGAATGTATGTACAGTGTGACTTTGTGTGCAGTGTGAATATGTGTGCGGTGTGACTGTGTACAGTGTGAATGTGTGCCATGTGAATGTGTGTACAGTGTGAATGTGTGTACAGTGTGACTGAGTGTGCAGTGTGACTGTGCGCAGTGTGACTGTGTGTGCAGTGTGACTCTGTCTACAGTGTGACTGTGTGTGCAGTGTGACTGCATGTGCAGTGTGACTGCGTGTGCAGTGTGTACAGTGTGACCGTGTGCGCAGTGTGACTCTGTACAGTGTCTGTGTGTGCAGTGTGACCGTGTGTGCAGTGTGACCGTGTGTGCAGTGTGACCATGTGTGCTGTGACTGTGTGTGCTGTGTGACTATGTGTGCAGTATGACTGTGTGTACAGAGTGACTGTATGCACAGTGTGAGTGTGTGCGCAGTGTGACTGTGTGTACAGTGTGACTGAGTGTGCAGTGTGACTGTGTGCGCAGTGTGACTGTATGTGCAGTGTGACCCTGTGCGCAGTGTCACTGTGTGTGCAGTGTGACTGTGTACAGTGTGACTGCGTGTGCAGTGTGACTGTGTGCACAGTGTGACTGTGTGTGCCGTGTGACTCTACAGTCTGGTCATGTGTGCAGTGTGACTGTGTGTGCTGTGAATGTGTGTGCTGTGTGAATGTGTGAACAGTGTGACTCTGTGTACAGTGTGAATGTGTGTGCAATGTGACTCTGTGTACAGTGTGACTGTGTGTGCAGTGTGACTGCGTGTGCAGTGTGTACAGTGTGACGTGTGTGCAGTGTGACTCTGTACAGTGTGACTGTGTGTGCAGTGTGACCGTGTGTGCTGTGACTGTGTGCAGTGTGACCATGTGTGCTGTGACTGTGTGCTGTGTGACTATGTGTGCAGTATGACTGTGTGTACGGAGTGACTGTATGCACAGTGTGAGTGTGTGCGCAGTGTGACTGTGTGTATAGTGTGACTGAGTGTACAGTGTGACTCTGTGCGCAGTGTGACTGTGTGTGCAGTGTGACTCAGTACAGTGTGACTGTGTGTGCAGTGTGACTGTGTGTACAGTGTGACTGCGTGTGCAGTGCGACTGTGTGTACAGTGTGACTGTGTGTGCCGTGTGACTCTACAGTCTGGTCATGTGTACAGTGTGACTCTGTGCGCAGTGTGACTGTGTGTGCAGTGTGACTCAGTACAGTGTGACTGAGTGTGCAGTGTGACTCTGTGCGCAGTGTGACTGTGTGTGCAGTGTGACTCTGTGCGCAGTCTGACTGTGTGTGCAGTGTGACTCTGTACAGTGTGACTGCGTGTGCAGTGTGACTGTGTGTACAGTGTGACTGTGTGCGCAGTGTGACTCTACAGTCTGGTCATGTGTGCAGTGTGACTATGTGTGCTGTGAATGTGTGTGCTGTGTGAATGTGTGAACAGTGTGACTCTGTGTACAGTGTGACTATGTGTGCAGTATGACTGTGTGTACAGTGTGACTGTATGCACAGTGTGAGGGTGTGCGCAGTGTGACTGTGTGCGCAGTGTGACTTTGTGTGCAGTGTGACTGTGCGCAGTGTGACTGTGTGCGCAGTGTGACTGAGTGCGCAGTGTGACTGAGTACGCAGTGTGACTGAGTGCGCAGTGTGACTGTGTGCATTGTGAATGTGTGTACAGTGTGAATGTGTGTGCAGTATGACTGTGTGTACAGTGTGACTGTGTGCACAGTGTGACTGTGTGAGCAGTGTGACTTTGTGTTCAGTATGACTTTGTGTACAGGGTCACTCTGTGTACAGTGTGAATGTGCGTACAGTATGACTGTGTGTACAGTGTGACTGTGTGCGGTGTGACTGTGTGTGCAGTGTGGCTGTGTGTTCTGTGTGAATGTGTGTGCAGTATGAATGTATGTACAGTGTGACTTTGTGTGCAGTGTGAATATGTGTGCGGTGTGACTGTGTACAGTGTGAATGTGTGCCATGTGAATGTGTGTACAGTGTGAATGTGTGTACAGTGTGACTCTGTCTACAGTGTGACTGTGTGTGCAGTGTGACTGCATGTGCAGTGTGACTCTGTCTACAGTGTGACTGTGTGTGCAGTGTGACTGCATGTGCAGTGTGACTGCGTGTGCAGTGTGTACAGTGTGACCGTGTGCGCAGTGTGACTCTGTACAGTGTCTGTGTGTGCAGTGTGACCGTGTGTGCAGTGTGACTCTGTACAGTGTCTGTGTGTGCAGTGTGACCGTGTGTGCAGTGTGACTCTGTACAGTGTCTGTGTGTGCAGTGTGACCGTGTGTGCAGTGTGACTCTGTACAGTGTCTGTGTGTGCAGTGTGACCGTGTGTGCAGTGTGACCGTGTGTGCAGTGTGACCATGTGTGCTGTGACTGTGTGTGCTGTGTGACTATGTGTGCAGTATGACTGTGTGTACAGAGTGACTGTATGCACAGTGTGAGTGTGTGCGCAGTGTGACTGTGTGTATAGTGTGACTGAGTGTGCAGTGTGACTGTGTGTACAGTGTGACTGAGTGTGCAGTGTGACTGTGTGCGCAGTGTCACTGTGTGTGCAGTGTGACACTGTGCGCAGTGTGACTGTATGTGCAGTGTGACTCTGTGCGCAGTGTCATTGTGTGTGCAGTGTGACTCTGTACAGTGTGACTGCGTGTGCAGTGTGACTGTGTGTACAGTGTGACTGTGTGTGCCGTGTGACTCTACAGTCTGGTCATGTGTGCAGTGTGACTGTGTGTGCTGTGAATGTGTGTGCTGTGTGAATGTGTGAACAGTGTGACTCTGTGTACAGTGTGAATGTGTGTGCAATGTGACTCTGTGTACAGTGTGACTGTGTGTGCAGTGTGACTGCGTGTGCAGTGTGTACAGTGTGACGTGTGTGCAGTGTGACTCTGTACAGTGTGACTGTGTGTGCAGTGTGACCGTGTGTGCTGTGACTGTGTTCTGTGTGACTATGTGTGCAGTATGACTGTGTGTACGGAGTGACTGTATGCACAGTGTGACTGCGTGTGCAGTGTGACTGTGTGTACAGTGTGACTGTGTGTGCAGTGTGACTGTGTGTACAGTGTGACTGCGTGTGCAGTGTGACTGTGTGTACAGTGTGACTGTGTGTGCCGTGTGACTCTACAGTCTGGTCATGTGTGCAGTGTGACTGTGTGTGCTGTGAATGTGTGTGCTGTGTGAATGTGTGAACAGTGTGACTCTGTGTACAGTGTGAATGTGTGTGCAATGTGACTCTGTGTACAGTGTGACTGTGTGTGCAGTGTGACTCTGTGCGCAGTGTGACTGTATGTGCTGTGAATGTATGTGCTGTGTGAATGTGTGAACAGTGTGACTCTGTGTACAGAGTGAATGTGTGTGCAATGTGACTCTGTGTACAGTGTGACTGTGTGTGCAGTGTGACTGCGTGTGCAGTGTGTACAGTGTGACGTGTGTGCAGTGTGACTCTGTACAGTGTGACTGTGTGTGCAGTGTGACCGTGTGTGCTGTGACTGTGTGCTGTGTGACTATGTGTGCAGTATGACTGTGTGTACGGAGTGACTGTATGCACAGTGTGAGTGTGTGCGCAGTGTGACTGTGTGTATAGTGTGACTGAGTGTACAGTGTGACTCTGTGCGCAGTGTGACTGTGTGTGCAGTGTGACTCAGTACAGTGTGACTGAGTGTGCAGTGTGACTCTGTGCGCAGTGTGACTGTGTGTGCAGTGTGACTCTGTGCGCAGTCTGACTGTGTGTGCAGTGTGACTCTGTACAGTGTGACTGCGTGTGCAGTGTGACTGTGTGTACAGTGTGACTGTGTGCGCAGTGTGACTCTACAGTCTGGTCATGTGTGCAGTGTGACTGTGTGTGCTGTGAATGTGTGTGCTGTGTGAATGTGTGAACAGTGTGACTCTGTGTACAGTGTGACTATGTGTGCAGTATGACTGTGTGTACAGTGTGACTGTATGCACAGTGTGAGGGTGTGCGCAGTGTGACTGTGTGCGCAGTGTGACTTTGTGTGCAGTGTGACTGTGCGCAGTGTGACTGTGTGCGCAGTGTGACTGAGTGCGCAGTGTGACTGAGTACGCAGTGTGACTGAGTGCGCAGTGTGACTGTGTGCAGTGTGACTGTGTGCATTGTGAATGTGTGTACAGTGTGAATGTGTGTGCAGTATGACTGTGTGTACAATGTGACTGTGTGCACAGTGTGACTGTGTGAGCAGTGTGACTTTGTGTTCAGTATGACTTTGTGTACAGGGTCACTCTGTGTACAGTGTGAATGTGCGTACAGTATGACTGTGTGTACAGTGTGACTGTGTGCGGTGTGACTGTGTGTGCAGTGTGGCTGTGTGTTCTGTGTGAATGTGTGTGCAGTATGAATGTATGTACAGTGTGACTTTGTGTGCAGTGTGAATATGTGTGCGGTGTGACTGTGTACAGTGTGAATGTGTGCCATGTGAATGTGTGTACAGTGTGAATGTGTGTACAGTGTGACTGAGTGTGCAGTGTGACTGTGCGCAGTGTGACTGTGTGTGCAGTGTGACTCTGTCTACAGTGTGACTGTGTGTGCAGTGTGACTGCATGTGCAGTGTGACTGCGTGTGCAGTGTGTACAGTGTGACCGTGTGCGCAGTGTGACTCTGTACAGTGTCTGTGTGTGCAGTGTGACCGTGTGTGCAGTGTGACCGTGTGTGCAGTGTGACCATGTGTGCTGTGACTGTGTGTGCTGTGTGACTATGTGTGCAGTATGACTGTGTGTACAGAGTGACTGTATGCACAGTGTGAGTGTGTGCGCAGTGTGACTGTGTGTACAGTGTGACTGAGTGTGCAGTGTGACTGTGTGCGCAGTGTGACTGTATGTGCAGTGTGACTCTGTGCGCAGTGTCATTGTGTGTGCAGTGTGACTCTGTACAGTGTGACTGCGTGTGCAGTGTGACTGTGTGTACAGTGTGACTGTGTGTGCCGTGTGACTCTACAGTCTGGTCATGTGTGCAGTGTGACTGTGTGTGCTGTGAATGTGTGTGCTGTGTGAATGTGTGAACAGTGTGACTCTGTGTACAGTGTGAATGTGTGTGCAATGTGACTCTGTGTACAGTGTGACTGTGTGTGCAGTGTGACTGCGTGTGCAGTGTGTACAGTGTGACGTGTGTGCAGTGTGACTCTGTACAGTGTGACTGTGTGTGCAGTGTGACCGTGTGTGCTGTGACTGTGTGCTGTGTGACTATGTGTGCAGTATGACTGTGTGTACGGAGTGACTGTATGCACAGTGTGAGTGTGTGCGCAGTGTGACTGTGTGTATAGTGTGACTGAGTGTACAGTGTGACTCTGTGCGCAGTGTGACTGTGTGTGCAGTGTGACTCTGTACAGTGTGACTGCGTGTGCAGTGTGACTGTGTGTACAGTGTGACTGTGTGTGCCGTGTGACTCTACAGTCTGGTCATGTGTGCAGTGTGACTGTGTGTGCTGTGAATGTATGTGCTGTGTGAATGTGTGAACAGTGTGACTCTGTGTACAGTGTGAATGTGTGTGCAATGTGACTCTGTGTACAGTGTGACTGTGTGTGCAGTGTGACTGCGTGTGCAGTGTGTACAGTGTGACGTGTGTGCAGTGTGACTCTGTACAGTGTGACTGTGTGTGCAGTGTGACCGTGTGTGCTGTGACTGTGTGCTTTGTGACTATGTGTGCAGTATGACTGTGTGTACGGAGTGACTGTATGCACAGTGTGAGTGTGTGCGCAGTGTGACTGTGTGTATAGTGTGACTGAGTGTACAGTGTGACTCTGTGCGCAGTGTGACTGTGTGTGCAGTGTGACTCAGTACAGTGTGACTGAGTGTGCAGTGTGACTCTGTGCGCAGTGTGACTGTGTGTGCAGTGTGACTCTGTACAGTGTGACTGCGTGTGCAGTGTGACTGTGTGTACAGTGTGACTGTGTGTGCAGTGTGACTCTACAGTCTGGTCATGTGTGCAGTGTGACTGTGTGTGCTGTGAATGTGTGTGCTGTGTGAATGTGTGAACAGTGTGACTCTGTGTACAGTGTGACTATGTGTGCAGTATGACTGTGTGTACAGTGTGACTGTATGCACAGTGTGAGGGTGTGCGCAGTGTGACTGTGTGCGCAGTGTGACTGAGTGCGCAGTGTGACTGAGTGCGCAGTGTGACTGTGTGCAGTGTGACTGTGTGCATTGTGAATGTGTGTACAGTGTGAATGTGTGTGCAGTATGACTGTGTGTACAGTGTGACTGTGTGCACAGTGTGACTGTGTGTACAGTGTGACTGTGTGCGGTGTGACTGTGTGTGCAGTGTGACTGTGTGTTCAGTGTGAATGTGTGTGCAGTATGAATGTATGTACAGTGTGACTTTGGGTGCAGTGTGAATATGTGTGCGGTGTGACTGTGTACACTGTGAATGTGTGCCATGTGAATGTGTGTACAGTGTGAATGTGTGTACAGTGTGACTGAGTGTGCAGTGTGACTGTGCGCAGTGTGACTGTGTGTGCAGCGTGACTCTGTCTACAGTGTGACTGTGTGTGCAGTGTGACTGCGTGTGCAGTGTGTACAGTGTGACCGTGTGCGCAGTGTGACTCTGTACAGTGTCTGTGTGTGCAGTGTGACCGTGTGTGCAGTGTGACCGTGTGTGCAGTGTGACCATGTGTGCTGTGACTGTGTGTGCTGTGTGACTATGTGTGCAGTATGACTGTGTGTACAGAGTGACTGTATGCACAGTGTGACTGTGTGCGCAGTGTGACTGTGTGTACAGTGTGACTGAGTGTGCAGTGTGACTCTGTGCGCAGTGTGACTGTGTGTGCAGTATGACTGTGTGTACAGTGTGACTGAGTGTGCAGTGTGACTCTGTGCGCAGTGTGAATGTGTGTACAGTGTGACTGTGTGTGCAGTGTGACTCAGTACAGTGTGACTGTGTGCGCATTGTGAATGTGTGTGCGGTGTGACTGTGTGTGCAGTGTGACTGTGTGTGCAGTGTGACTCAGTACAGTGTGAATGTGTGTGCCATGTGAATGTGTGTGCAGTGTGACTGTGTGTGCAGTGTGACTCAGTACAGTGTGACGCTGTGTGCAGTGTGAATGTGTGTGCAGTGTGGCTGTGTGTGCTGTGAATGTATGTGCTGTGTGAATGTGTGAACAGTGTGACTCTGTGTACAGTGTGAATGTGTGTGCAATGTGACTCTGTGTAGTGTGCAGTGTGTACAGTGTGACCATGTGTGCTGTGACTGTGTGCTGTGTGACTATGTGTGCTGTGTGACTGCGTGCGCAGTGTCACTGTGTGTGCAGTGTGACTGTGCGCAGTGTCACTGTGTGTGCAGTGTGACTCTGTACAGTGTGACTGCGTGTGCAGTGTGACTCTGTGCGCAGTGTGACTCTGTACAGTGTGACTACGTGTGCAGTGTCACTGTGTGTGCAGTGTGACTCTGTACAGTGTGACTGTGTGTACAGTGTGACTCTGTACAGTGTGACTGCGTGTGCAGTGTCACTGTGTGTGCAGTGTGACTGTGTGTGCAGTGTGACTGTGCGCAGTGTCACTGTGTGTGCAGTGTGACTCTGTACAGTGTGACTGCGTGTGCAGTGTGACTCTGTACAGTGTGACTACGTGTGCAGTGTCACTGTGTGTGCAGTGTGACTCTGTACAGTGTGACTGTGTGTACAGTGTGACTCTGTACAGTGTGACTGCGTGTGCAGTGTCACTGTGTGTGCAGTGTGACTCTGTACAGTGTGACTACGTGTGCAGTGTCACTGTGTGTGCAGTGTGACTCTGTACAGTGTGACTGCGTGTGCAGTGTGACTCTGTGCGCAGTGTCACTGTGTGTGCAGTGTGACTGTATATGCAGTGTGACTCTGTGCGCAGTGTCACTGTGTGTGCAGTGTGACTCTGTACAGTGTAACTGCGTGTGCAGTGTCACTGTGTGTGCAGTGTCACTGTGTGTGCAGTGTGACTGTGTGTACAGTGTGACTGTGTGTGCCGTGTGACTCTACAGTCTGGTCATGTGTGCAGTGTGACTGTGTGTGCTGTGAATGTGTGTGCTGTGTCAATGTGTGAACAGTGTGACTCTGTGTACAGTGTGACTGTGTGTACAGTGTGACTGTGTGCGCAGTGTGACTGTGTGCGCAGTGTGACTGTGTGCGCAGTGTGACTTTGTGTGCTGTGTGAATGTGTGCCATGTGAATGTGTGTACAGTGTGAATGTGTGTACAGTGTGACTGTGTGTGCAGTGTGACTCAGTACAGTGTGACACTGTGTGCAGTGTGAATGTGTGTGCAGTGTGGCTGTGTGTGCAGTGTCACTCTGTACAGTGTGACACTGTGTGCAGTGTGAATGTGTGTGCAGTGTGGCTGTGTGTGCAGTGTCACTCTGTACAGTGTGACTGTGTGTGCAGTGTGACTGTGTGTGCTTTGAATGTATGTGCTGTGTGAATGTGTGAACAGTGTGACTCTGTGTACAGTGTGAATGTGTGTGCAATGTGACTCTGTGTACAGTGTGACTGTGTGTGCAGTGTGACTGCGTGTGCAGTGTGTACAGTGTGACTGTGTGTGCAGTGTGGCTGTGTACAGTGTGAATATGTGTACAGTGTAAATATGTGTACAGTGTGACTGTGTACAGTGTGACTGTGTACAGTGTGTCTGTGTGCAGTGTGACGGTGTGTGCAGTGTGACTGTGTGTGCAGTGTGACTGTGTGTGCAGTGTGAATGTGTGTGCAGTGTGACTCTGTGTACCATGTGAATGTGAATGTACAGTGTGAAGGTGTGTGCTGTGTGACTCTGTACAGTGTGACTCTGTGTGCAGTGTGACTCTGTGTACAGTGTGACTCTGTGTACAGTGTGAATGTGTGTGCAGTGTGAATGTGTCTGCAGCGTGGCTCTGTGTGCAGTGTGGCTCTGTGTGCAGGGTGGCTGTGTACAGTGTGAATATGTGTACAGTGTGAATATGTGTACTGTGTGACTGTGTACAGTGTGACTGTGCAGTGTGAATGTGTGTGCAGTGTGAATGTGTGTACCGTGTGGCTCTGTGTGCAGTGTGGCTCTGTGTGCAGTGTGATGTGTGTGCAGTGTGAATGTGTGTGCAATTTGAATGTGTATACAGTGTGGCCCTGTGTGCAGCGTGGCCCTGTGTGCAATGTGACTGTGTACAGTGTGACTGTGTACAGTGTGACTGTGTGCAGTGTGAATGTGTTTGCAGTGTGAATGTGTGTGGAGTGTGACTCTGTGTACAGTGTGACTGTGTGTGCAGTATGAATGTCTGTAGAGTGTGATTGTGTGTGCAGTGTGACTGTGTGTGCAGTGTGACTGTGTGCAGTGTGACGGTGTGTGCAGTGTGACTGTGTGCAGTGTGACTGTGTGTGCAGTGTGACTGTGTGTGCAGTGTGACTGTGTGTGCAGTGTGACTGTGTGCAGTGTGACGGTGTGTGCAGTGTGACTGTGTGCAGTGTGACTGTGTGTGCAGTGTGACGGTGTGTGCAGTGTGACTGTGTGCAGTGTGACTGTGTGTGCAGTGTGACTGTGTGTGCAGTGTGACTGTGTGCAGTGTGACTGTGTGACCTGTGAATGTGTGTAGGGTGTAACTGTGGGTGCAGTTTAAATGTGTCTACAGTGTGACTCTGTGTACAGTGTGACTAGGTGTGCAGTGTGAATGTGTGTAGTGTGAATGCATGTACAGTGTGACTGTATGTACAGTGTGAATGTGTATACAGTGTGACTCTGTGTGCAGCGTGGCTGTGTACAGTGTGAATATGTGTACAGTGTAAATATGTGTACAGTGTGACTGTGTACAGTGTGACTGTGTACAGTGTGACTCTGTGCAGTGTGAATGTGTGTGCAGTGTGACTGTGTGTACAGTGTGACTGTGTGTGCAGTGTGAATGTGTGTGCAGTATGAATGTATGTACAGTGTGACTTTGTTTTCAGTGCGACTTTGTGTACAGTGTAACTCTGTGTACAGTGTGACTGTGTGTGCAGTGTGAATATATGTGCGGTGTGACTATACAGTGTGAATGTGTGCCATGTGAATGTGTGTAGAGTGTGAATGTGTGTACAGTGTGACTGAGTGTGCAGTGTGTCTGTGTGTGCAGTGTGACTCAGTGCAGTGTGACACTGTGTGCAGTGTGAATGTGTGTGCAGTATGACTCTGTACAGTGTGACTCTGTGTGCAGCGTGGCTTTGTGTGCAGCATGGCTGTGTACAGTGAATATGTCTACAGTGTTAATATGTGTACAGTGTGACTGTGTACAGTGTGACTGTGTACAGTGTTAATCTGTGCAGAGTGAATGTGTGTGCAGTGTGACTCTGTGTACAGTGTGAATGTGTGTACTGTGTGAATGTGTGTGCAGTATGAATGTGTGTAGAGTGTGACTCTGTGTACAGTGTGACTGAGTGCGCAGTGTGACTCTGTGCGCAGTGTGACTCTGTGCGCAGTGTGACTGTGTGCGCAGTGTGACTGTGTGTTCAGTGTGACTGTGTGCAGTGTGAATGAGTGTACAGTGTGACTCTGTGTGCAGTGTGAATGTGTGTGGTGTGAATGTGTGTACGGTGTGAATGTGTGTACAGTGTGACTGTGCACAGTGTGACTCTGTGTGCAGTGTGAATGTGTGTAGTGTGAATGTGTGTACAGTGTGACTCTGTGTACAGTGTGACTGTGTGCAGTGTGACTGTGTGAGCTGTGAATGTGTGTAGAGTGTGACTGTGGGTGCAGTGTAAATATGTCTACAGTGTGACTCTGTGTACAGTGTGACTATGTGTGCAGTGTGAATGTGTGTAGTGTGAATGCATGTACTGTGTGACTGTATGTACAGTGTGAATGTGTATACAGTGTGACTCTGTGTGCAGCGTGGCTCTGTGTGCAGTGTGGCTCTGTGTGCAGTGTGGCTGTGTACAGTGTGAATATGTGTACAGTGTAAATATGTGTACAGTGTGACTGCACAGTGTGACTGTGTACAGTGTGACTCTGTGCAGTGTGAATTTGTGTGCAGTGTGACTCTGTGTGCAGTGTGACTGTGTGTGCAGTATGGATGTGTGTAGAGTGTGACTGTGTGCAGTGTGACTGTGTGAGCTGTGAATGTGTGTGCTGTGTGAATGTGTGTAGAGTGTGGCTCTGTGTACAGTGTGACTGTGTACAGTGTGACTGTGTACAGTGTGACTGTGTGCAGTGTGACTGTGTGCAGTGTGACTCTGTGCAGTGTGAATGTGTGTGCAGTGTGGCTCTGTGTACAGTGTGACTCTGTGTACCATGTGAATGTGAATGTACAATGTGAAGGTGTGTGCTGTGTGACTCTGTACAGTGTGACTCTGTGTGCAGCGTGGCTCTGTGTGCAGTGTGGCTCTGTGTGCAGGGTGGCTGTGTACAGTGTGAATATGTGTACAGTGTGAATATGTGTACTGTGTGACTGTGTACAGTGTGACTGTACAGTGTGACTGTGTAGTGTGACTCTGTGCAGTGTGAATGTGTGTGCAGTGTGACTGTGTACAGTGTGACTGTGTAGTGTGACTCTGTGCAGTGTGAATGTGTGTGCAGTGTGACTCTGTGTACAGTGTGAATGTGTTTGCAGTATGAATGTGTGTAGAGTGTGACTCTGTGCGCAGTGTGACTCTGTGCGCAGTGTGACTGTGTGTTCAGTGTGACTGTGTGCAGTGTGACTGTGTGCTGTGTGAATGAGTGTACAGTGTGACTCTGTGTGCAGTGTGAATGTGTGTGGTGTGAATGTGTGTACGGTGTGAATGTGTGTACAGTGTGACTGTGCAGTGTGACTCTGTGTGCAGTGTGAATGTGTGTAGTGTGAATGTGTGTACGGTGTGAATGTGTGTACAGTGTGACTCTGTGTACAGTGTGACTATGTGTGCAGTGTGAATGTGTGTAGTGTGAATGCATGTACAGTGTGACTGTATGTACAGTGTGAATGTGTATACAGTGTGACTCTGTGTGCAGCGTGGCTCTGTGTGCAGCGTGGCTGTGTACGGTGTGAATATGTGTACAGTGTAAATATGTGTACAGTGTGACTGTGTACAGTGTGACTGTGCAGTGTGACTCTGTGTACAGTGTGACTCTGTGTACCATGTGAATGGGTGTGCAGTGAGACTGTGTGCAGCGTGACTGTGTGTGCAATGTGAAGGTGTGTGCTGTGTGACTCTGTACAGTGTGACTCTGTGTGCAGTGTGACTCTGTGTACAGTGTGAATGTAGGTACCGTGTGAATGTGTGTGCAGTATGAATGTGTGTAAAGTGTGACTCTGTGTGCAGTGTGACTGAGTGCGCAGTGTGAGTCTGTGCGCAGTGTGACTGTGTGCTGTGTGAATGTGTGTACAGTTTGACTCTGTGTGCAGTGTGAATGTGTGTAGTGTGAATGTGTGTACGGTGTGAATGTGCATACAGTGTGAATGTGTGTGCAGTGTGACTGTGTGTACAGTGTGAATGTGTGTGCAGTGTGAATGTGTGTGCAGTGTGAATGCGCATGCAGTGTGAATGTAGGTACTGTGTGAATGTGTGTGCAGTATGAATGTGTGTACAGTGTGACTCTGTGTACAGTGTGACTGAGTGCGCAGTGTGACTCTGTGCGCAGTGTGACTCTGTGCGCAGTGTGACTGTGTGCGCAGTGTGACTCTGTGCGCAGTGTGACTCTGTGCGCATTACGACTGTGTGTTCAGTGTGACTGTGTGACTGTGTGCTGTGTGAACGTGTGTACAGTGTGACTCTGTGTGCAGTGTGAATGTGTGTAGTGTGTAGTGTGAATGTGTGGATGGTGTGAATGTGTGTTACAGTGTGACTGTGTACAGTGTGACTGTGTGGAGTATGCATGTGTGTACAGTGGGAATGTGTGTGCAGTGTGAATGTGTACAGTGTGACTGTGTGTACAGTGTGAATGTGTGTGCAGTGTGAATGTGTGTGCAGTGTGAATGTGTGTGCGGTGTGAATGTGTGTACGGTGTGGCTCTGTGTGCAGTGTGAATGTGTGTGCAGTGTGAATGTGTGTGCGGTGTGAATGTGTGTACGGTGTGACTGTGTACAGTGTGACTGCGTGTGCACTGTGACTGTGTACAGTGTGACTGTGTGCAGTGTGACTGTGTGTGCACTGTGACTGTGTACAGTGTGACTGCGTGTGCACTGTGACTGTGTACAGTGTGACTGTGTGCAGTGTGACTGTGTGTGCAGTGTGAATGTGTATACAGTGTGGCCCTGTGTGCAGCGTGGCCCTGTGTGCAGCGTGGCCCTGTGTGCAATGTGACTGTGTACAGTGTGACTGTGTACAGTGTGACTGTGTGTACAGTGTGACTGTGTGTGCAGTGTGAATGTGGTTGCAGTGTGAATGTGCTTGCAGTGTGAATGTGTGCAGCATGACTGTGTGTGCAATGTGAAGGTGTGTGCTGTGTGACTCTGTACAGTGTGACTCTGTGTGCAGTGTGACTCTGTGTACAGTGTGAATGTAGGTACCGTGTGAATGTGTGTGCAGTATGAATGTGTGTACAGTGTGACTCCGTGTACAGTGTGACTGAGTGCGCAGTGTGACTGTGTGTGCAGTGTGACTGTGTGTGCAGTGTGACTGTGTGCAGTGTGACTGTGTGTACAGTGTGACTGTGCGAGCTGTGAATGTGTGTGCTGTGTGAATGTGTGTACTGTGTGAATGTGTGACTGTGTGCAGTGTGAATGTGTGTACAGTGTGAATGTAGGTACCGTGTGAATGTGTGTGCAGTATGAATGTGTGTACAGTGTGACTCTGTGTACAGTGTGACTGAGTGTGCAGTGTGACTGTGTGCAGTGTGACTGAGTGTGCAGTGTGACTGTGTGCAGTGTGAATGTGTGTGCAGAGTGACTGTGCGAGCTGTGAATGTGTGTGCTGTGTGAATGTGTGTACAGTGTGAATGTGTGTAGTGTGACTGTGTGTGCAGTGTGAATGTGTGTACAGTGTGACTGTCTGTACAGTGTGAATGTGTGTGCAGTGTGACTCTGTGTACAGTGTGAGTGTGTGTCTCTGGTGCTGTCTCCTGTTTTGTAGCCATGTGGAATTGGGAATGTAAATCTGGCAGTTGTAATAGTGATCTGCTCTGACCCCGGAAGCTGCTGCTTCCGAGCGTCTTGTGGCCACCTAAAGGTTAATAATAAATTGGAGAGTTTATAGAGAGGAATGTTACGGTCTGTATTTAATCAGGATTTACTGACGATAGAGACAGACCTTCAGATCCTGACTCACCAAGATCATCCACACTCCCTGATATACCTGAAACCAATGAAGCTACTGTATCGTCACTCAGTCTCTCTGCACACACACAGCTTTCCAGAACTTTCCAATTTCATAACCAGCTGTTTCCAGAATTTGCAGTCTTGATAGCCTGGTTGCGAATGGAGTTGCGTCACTCTCTAACTAGTCAGTTATTAAGGAGCAAAGCCTTTGGGAAGGTGTGGGGGAGGTTTATTCACAGCTGATGGAATTCAGTAAGTGCTGCTTTATAAAAAGGTCACAATTTTGTAAGTTAAAGGGGGCACGGTAACACAGTGGTTAGCACTGTTGCCTCACAGCCCCAGGGACCTGGGTTCGATTCTGGCCTTGGGTCACTGTCTGTGTAGAGTTTGCACGTTCTCCCCGTGTCTGCGTGGGTTTCCTCCGGATGATCCGGTTTCCTCACACAGTCCAAAGATGTGCCGGTTTGGTGCATTGGCCATGCTAAATTGCCCCTTAGTGTCAGGGAGGTTAATAGGGTAAGACATGGGGTTAAGGAGATAGGGGCTGGGTGGGATTGTTGTCAGTGCAGGCTTGATGGGCTGAATGGCCTCCTTCTGCACTGTAAAGATTCTATTGGTTCTATTGAATGATTCTATTCTATGGGAGAATGGGAATGGGAGATTAGGAATGGGGGAATGGGAACGGGATTGGGAGGGAATAGGGGAATGGGAGAGAACAAGAGGGCTGGGAATGAAGCAATGACATGAGTTCCAGTTGGAGAGGGAGTTTGGAGAATGTTCTGGGCTGTTGGCCTCAGGCTGTTCAATAAATCACACTCACACTTAACGAATATAAAACCTTCTTCATAAAGTGCACAAGAAATCTATTCTGCTGTGGAATATTTTTCATTTGTCATCTCATTGAACAACTGTTAATCATTCCTAAAGGATGAATGGGAGAGAAACAGATGGTGTTTCTTAAAATAGTCAAAGATTCCTGAAGGAGTCGGGGGAGGAGTGAGGGCTGGGACTATTCCAGAGGAGCTGCATTGATATTACACCCAGAGCAATGCCTCCCCCTCACCCCAACCCCTCACCCTCACTCCCACCCGCTCCCCACAAACCCTCACCCCCATCATTTCCCCTCCCACACAACCCCTCCCCTCCCCCCACCCCCTCACCTTCAGCCCTTCATCCTCTCCTAGCCTCCTCACTCCGCAACCCCTTGCCCTCACTATTACCCTTAATCCTCACTACTACCTCCAAAACCCCTCCCAACCCTCTCCTGCCCTCCCACACTCACCTCATTCCCCCTGCACCTTTCCCTCCCCCAGAAATGCGCATATCCTATGAAAGAATTGGAAAAAGTAACTCCAGCCTCTGACCTGCTCTCTTAGCCACAGTATTCATATTGTTCGTCCAGTTGAGTATCTGGTTAATGGTGACCCCCAGGATGTTGACAGTGGGAAATTCAGCGATGGTAATGCCATTGAGTGTCAAAGGGCGATGGTTAGATTCTCTTTTGTTGGTGATGGTCATTGCCTGGCACTTGTGTGGCGTAAATGTTACTTGCCACTTGTCAGCCCAAGCCTGGATATGGTCCAGGTCTCGCTACATTTGAGCATGGACTGCTTTAGTATCTGAGGAATCGCAAGTGGTGCTGAACATTGTGCAATCATCAGCAACTCTGACCTTATGATGAAAGGAATGTCATTGATGAAGCAGCTGAAGATGGCTGGGCCTCGGACACTAACCTGAGGGACTCCTGCAGAGATGTCCTGGAGCTGAGATGAACAAAGAACAAAGAAAAGTACAGCACAGGAACAGGCCCTTCAGCCCTCCAAGCCTGTGCTGATTATGATCCCTGCCTAAGCTAAAACCATATGCACTTCCATTTCCATCCTATTCATGTATTCGCCTAGTTGCCTATTAAATGCCGCTATCGTACCTGCTCCCAACATGTCCCCAGGCAGTGCATTCCATACATTCACCACCCTCTGTGTAAAGAACTTGCCTCGCACTTCTAAACTTTTCCCCACGCACCTTAAACCTATGTCCCCTAGTACTTGACTTTTCTACCCTAGGAAAGAGCATCTGACTATCCACTCTGTCATGCCACCCATAATCTTGTAAACCTCTATCTGGTCACCCCTTAATCTCTGTCATTCCAGTGAGAACAAATCGAGTTTATCCAACCTCTCCTCATAGCTAGTACCCTCCCCTATCAGGCAACATCCTGGCAAACCTCTTCTGTACCCTCTCCAAAGCATTCACATCCTTCAGGTAGTGTGGCGACCAGAATTGTACACAGTATTCTAAATGAGGCCTCACTAAGATTGTGTACAGCTGCAGCATGACCTGCCAATTTTTATACTCAATGCCCCAACCGATGAAGGCAAGCATGCCATATGCCTTCTTGACTACCTTATCCACCTGTGTTGCCACTTTCAGTAATCGGTGGACACTTATGCCCAGATCTCTTTGCCTGTCAATACTCCAAAGAGTTCTACCCTTTACTGTATAATTCCTCCATGCATTGGACTTTCCAAAATGCATTATCTCATACTTGTCCGGATTAAACTCCATCTGTCATTTCTCTGCCCAAGTCTCCAACCGGTCTATACCTTGCTGTATCCTCTGACAATCCTCTTCACTATCCGCACCTCCACCAATTTTTGTGTCGTCTGTGAACTTACTAATCAGACCAGCTACATTTTCCTCCAAATCATTTATATATACTATGAACAACAAAGGTCCCAGAACTGATCCCTGTGGAATACTGCTAGTCACAGCCTTCCATTCAGAAAAGCACCCCTCCAATGCTACCCTCTGTCTTCTATGGCCAAGCCAGTTCTGTATCCTTCTTGCCAGCTCTCCTCTGATCCCTTGTGACTTCACCTTTGGTACCAGTCTACCATGAGGTACCTTGTCAAATGCTTTACTGAAGTCCATGTATAAAACATCCACTGCCTTTTCCTCATCTACCATCTTCATCACTTTTGACCTCCAACCGCCACAACCATCTTCCTTTGTGCCAGGTATGACTCCAACCAGCAGAGAGTTCCCCCCGCCCCCTCCGATTCCCATTGACTTGAGCTGTTCTTTCTCTTCCTCCTCTCATTTCTGCTCCCTTGCCTGTCACCCAGGATTTTTCCGTGAAGGTTGATTGGGAGAAAATCTGAGGCTGATCGATGTACTGACAGGTGATGGTCACCTGAATGTTTAAAACAAGATGTACACAAAGACCTACCTGTGAGCTGGGAACAACTTCCTCAATGTCATTGTCACGTGTGAGCAGGAGGTTGACAGGTGTATCAGATCCTGGTGTCAATATTCTGATCCTGGTGTCACCAGACATACTGATACTGTCGACATTCCCATTGGCCTCACATATCTCCTCACGCACAATGGGGTGGGATTTTCCGGCCGCACTCACCCCAAGGCCAGAAAAACCCGCCCGAGGTCAACAGACTTTAGCATGGTCCGTGTCCCGCCTGCTCCGGTTCCCGTGGAGAGTGCGACGGGAACATTCTGCCCATTGCCTTCAGCCACCATAGGGTGAGCTGTAGTCTTCATCAATTGATGATTAATCTTCAGGACACTGTTCTGTGCCACTCTGGAGTAAAACCATCCAGACTTTCAATAAGATCGCTTTACATTTTCTTTCAACATTTTTCTTTACCAGATATAAAAATATTGAAAATGGGAGAAATGTTTGGCTGGGAGTCAGGGATGGATTTGGAAATGAGTCTCTTTGCTTTCCAATTGGAGTAAGAGGGCAAGTGCGTCACGAGGACGTGTTACAGCCATGCAAAAAAGATGGTCCCTGAATGAAGAATTTGTGTGTGTGAATGTCACCCCCTTCTAATTCTGATTTGATTTCTGATTTGATTTGATTTGTTATTGTCACATGAATTAGTACACAGTGAAAAGTATTGTTTCTTGCGCTATACAGACAAAGCATACTGTTCATAGAGAAGGAAACAAGAGAGTGCAGAATGTAGTGTTTCAGTATTAGCTAGGGTGTAGAGAAAGATCAACTTAGTGCGAGGTAAGTGCATTCAAAAGTCTGACGGCAGCAGGGAAGAAGCTGTTCTTGAGTCGGTTGGTACGTGACCTCAGACTTTTGTATCTTTTTCCCGACGGAAGAAGGTGGAAAAGAGAATGACCGGGGTGCATGGGGTCCTTAATTATGTTGGCTGCTTTTCCGAGGCAGCGGCAAGTGTAGACAGAGTCAATGGATGGGAGACTGGTTTGCGTGATGGATTGGGCTACACCCATGACCTTTTTTAATTCCTTGCGGTCTTGGGCAGAGCAGGAGCCATACCAAACTGTGATACAACCAGAAAGAATGCTTTCTATGGTGCATCTGTAAAAGTTGGCGAGAGTCGTAGCTGACATGTCAAATTTCCTTCGGTCTTCTGAGAAAGTAGAGGCGTTGGTGGGCTTTCTTAACTATAGTGTCAGCATGGGGGAGACAAGGACAGGTTGTTGGTGATCTGGACACCTAAAAACTTGAAGCTCTTGACCATTTCTACTTCATCCCCATTGATGTAGACAGGGGCATGTTCTCCTTTACGCTTCCTGAAGTCAATGACAATCTCCTTCATTTTGTTGACATTGAGGGAGAGATTATTGTTGCCGCACCAGTTCACCAGATTCTCTATCTCATTCCTGTACTCTGTCTCATCGTTGTTTGAGATCCGACTCACTACGGGGGTGTCGTCAGCAAACTTGAAAATTGAATTGGAATTTATCAATGGTTCAATTTAAAAATAATCCAGAAAGCGTAGTCTTAAACAAGATGACGATTAGTTTATTACACAAACTATTGCTGAAAGTTGTTTAGGTAAAAAATGATAAAGTTGCGAACTGTCCGGCCATTCTCGCCAGTCGGATCTTCCAGTTCTGCCAACGTACCCCCACGGCGCACCCCCACCCCAGGTATCCCAGCGTCAAGGGGCTGCATTCAATGGGAAACCCCATTGACAACGGCAGTACCAGAGGGCCCTGCAGCCGCCCAATAGCGGCTAACTCCACCACCGGAAAATCCTGCCGAGATTTCAGATCAGCGTCTGTGGGATACGGTCGAGGCTCTGTTGCTTGAATTCCTACTTCCCAAAGTGAAGGGAATAAAACTTGAAGTTCGGTTTAGCAGCTGCGATGGCTTCTGCAGTCGACGAGTCGGTGTTTGACTTTTTTCAGGTGGACTCAGTTGACCGCAGGTTCTGGGAGAGAGAGCTGGTTTCTTGTTCCTCATTAGTTTTATGGGGTTACGGCATTCAAAGATTGTCTGTGTTCTTTTAGCAGAACAGAAGTTGATTTCTTACCACCTTCAGCTTTGACTCCGGATAGCAGATGGAAAACCTTTCCCAGTTCCTGGGATTCCTGGTGGCTCAGCTGAGAGTTGTGAGCTGCCATTGGCTCTCGCACTGTCACAAAGAATGGCTCCTTACGACCTCCTTAATACAGTTCAAAAAACACAACAATGGCTGCTCTCTTCATGTTCAAGGGTTCACAGACAATGAGCGAATTCTCCTCCTGTCTCCAGTTTCCACATCATTTTGGAGGATACAGTGGATATGCCTGGAGGAATCGTTCACATTTGAATAACTCTTCACAGCCAGCTGCAATGATATAAGGCTGATAACGTTTGGATAAACACAGAGGGTGGAATTTTCCCATCCCGCCCGCCACGGGAATTGTAGCGGGCAGGGGCGATGGGGGGGGGAGGGGAGGGGGAGGGGGGGAGGGGGAGGGGGGGAGGGGAGGGGGAGGGGGGGTTGGTATACTATGCAAAGGTCTGTTGACCTCAGGTGGGATTTTCCGGTCTTTGGGCAAGTGTGATCGGAAAATCCCACCCAGAGAGTGTGTCATGTTGTGCGTCCATACTTGCGTTTTGAAAAAGGCTTTAAACTTAATGTAAAGGTTTGAAGACAGAAATGTTGTTTTAAATATATCTTTAAACCTGTTGTGTCACAATTACACAGTCCTGACAGATGGATGAGTAACGGCTGGAGTTTGTGGGGAAAGTCATGTGATGAAACTTCCAGGAATACATTTCATTTCATTACAGAAGCTGAGTTATTTCTAAATCTCACAATGCATGAATTAACTCAGAAACATTCACCCCAATCTATGGGAATTAGTTCAAACCTCCCCTGCCACCCAGCCCCCACCCGCCCCCCCCACCCCCACCCACACACATACACACACACACACATACACACCCTTCAGAAAGGTCACTGACTCTCCAGCAGACACACAATCTGAGAGAGCTTCTTATCTGAGGATTGGAGTCAGACAGACTCAGAGTCAGCTCGGAGCCAGGGGATGGAAATGTCGGCTCGCACTGTTTGAGGAGACCTCTGTCAAACAGCAGCAGTTTATCAAAGAGATTGTCTGACAGGAGAGAGCAGAAGGAATACCATCTCTCATTTCAGGAATAAAAGCAGAGAGTGCCACTCAGGTGGTGTCTGTACGGAGAGAGGATTGGGTTAACTTTCCAGCTTGATGATCTTACACTTGGCAGAGCTGAATTAGGCTGGAAATTAATCATTGGACAATTCTAATTCTTTCAAACTTTTCTGTGTCTGGAACAGCCAAGCCCAACTCAACAGGAACCCAACCGCTTTCCACCCAGGTTAATCCTCCCAGTCCCTTCAGATTGACAACACTCTTATCTCTGTTACAAATAGCTGGGTGACTGGCTGATGCCCCTTTGTTGAGAGGGACAATCTCAGCGGGGTTCACTGTACACTTCAGAGTGTGTTAAATTGAAGCCATTCATAGGATCCTACAGTGCAGGAGGCCAATTGGCCCATCGAGCCTGCACTGATCACATTCCCACCCAGCCCCTATCCCTTTAACCCCATGTATTTACTCCACTAATCCCCTACACTAAGGGGCAATTTACCTTGGCCAATCAACCTAACCCGCACATCTTTGGATTGTGGGAGGAAACTGGAGCACCCGGAGGAAACTCACGCAGACACGGGGAGAACGTGCAGACTCCACACAGACAGCGACCCAAGCTTGGAATTGAACCCAGATCCCTGGTGCTGTGAGGCAGCAGTGCTAACCACTGTGCCACCGTGCTGCCTGGAACATTCAGTAATAACCGCCCCCCCCCCCCCCCCCTTCCCCTCCACCCACCCAAGATTTTGCTTTGCATGTGGCTTTGCTCCTGCTTTGTGAAGCATACAGAAACCCTTCCAGTGAGGAGAATGAGAGATCACTGATGTCTGAGAGAGGTGATGCAGGCAGCTTGAACTGAGAGAAAGTTGAACATCAGTGAATGAAGGACCAGATCTGAATGTCAGAGTTTTCAGCGTAATAAACTGCTTCAATAAAATGGCAAACACAAAATACATAACAGAGCCATCACTGCCCTGGTTCAGTGAGCACCAACCAGCTTTATCTCCAGAAGATGTTCAGTCCCACTTCAAGACTTCTGCACACATAATCCAGGTGTCAATTTACTTGCATGATTTGTTCATGGTTTACTTTTGTTCCATTGCTTTGCTCAAAAGATGATAAAGAGGGTCAGTTCCACAACAGTGGGCGTCGCAGGAACTGTAATGTTTCATCAGCCCCAGGAACAACATTTGAATTGAATTCGATAAGTTTCCTTTAACGTTTGTCCTTTAGCAGCTGTGTCCCTTTAAGGGCTGTCACTTTGCTCATTTGTTTGGTCTGAAGGGAATAAAACTGAGGCTGCCGCTCCATGTTAGCACTGACAGAGTGCTGCACTGCTGGAGGTGCAGGCTTTTGGATGTGACATTAAACTGACGCCATCCTGTCTGGTGGAGATATAAGATCCTGTGGTAACGTTTGCAGAGGGGGGAGTTCTCTCAGTATTCCTGCCGATATTTATCCCTCAGACAACACTGCTCGGACACATGGTCTAAGGTTGAATCTGGTTGCTGGTTGTGGGACTGATGTGAGGCAAACAGGAATCTTAAAACATTGCTTTAGCTTTGGGCATGAGATGAAACTTGCGTTTATTATTGCAGCTTTCAAAGCCTCAGGACAAACAACAAAGAACAAAGAAAATGACAGCACAGGAACAGGCCCTTCGGCCCTCAAGCCTGCGCCGACCATGCTGCCCGACTGAACTAAAACCCCCGACCCTTTCGGGGACCATATCCCTCTATTCCCGTCCTGCTCATGTATTTGTCAAGACGCCCTTTAAAAGTCACTACCATATCCACTTCCACTACCTGCCCCAGCAGTGAGTTGTAGGCACCCACTGCTCTCTGTGTAAAAGATCTGCCTCGTACATCTCTTTTAAACCTGTGCCCCTTAGTAATTGACTCTTCCACCCTGGGAAAAAACTTCTGACTATCCACTCTGTCCATGCCTCTCATAATCTTGTAGACTTCGATCAGGTCTCCCCTCAACCTCCGTTGCTCCAGTAAGAACAAACTAAGTTTCTCCAACCTCTCCTCACAGCTAATGCCCTCCATACCAGGCAACATCCTGGTACATCTTTTCTGTACCCTCTCCAAAGCCTCCACATCCTTCTGGTAGTGTGGCGACCAGAATTGAACACTATATTCCAAGTGCGGCCTAACTAAGGTTCTATAAAGCTGCAACTTGACTTGCCAATTTTTAAACTCAATACCCCGGCTGATGAAGGCAGGCATGCCGTATGCCTTCTTGACTACCTTCTCCACCTGCATTGCCACTTTCAATGACCTGTGTACCTGTACACCCAGATCCCTTTGCCTATCAATACTCTTAAGGGTTCTGCCATTTACTGTATATTTCCTATCTGTATTAGACCTTCCAAAATGCATTACCTCACATTTGTCCGGATTAAACTCCATCTGCCATCTCTCCGCCCAAGTCACCAACTGATCTATATTCCTGCTGTATCCTCTGATGATCCTCATCGCTATCCACAAATCCACCAACCTTTGTGTCGTCCGCAAACTTACTAATCAAACCAGTTACATTTTCCTCCAAATCATTGATATACATTACAAACAGCAAAGTTCCCAGCACTGATCCCTGAGGAACGCCACTTGTCACAACCCTCCATTCAGAAACACACTCTTCCACTGCTACCCTCTGTCTTCTATGACCGAGCCAGTTTTGTATCCACCTTGCCAGCTCATCTCCGATCCCATGCGACTTCACCTTCTGCACCAGTCTGTCATGAGGAACCTTGTCAAAGGCCTTACTGAAGTCCATGTAGACAACATCCACTGCCCTACCCTCATCAATCATCTTCGTCACTTCCTCGATCAAGTTAGTGAGACACGACCTCTCCTTCACAAAACCATGTTGCCTCTCACTAATACGTCCATTTATTTCCAAGTGGGAATAAATCCTGTCTCGAAGAATCTTCTCCAATAATTTCCCTACCACTGATGTAAGGCTCACCGGCCTGTAATTACCTGGATTCTTCTTGCTACCCTCCTTAAACAAAGGAACACCATTGGCTATTCTCCAATCCTCTGGGACCTCCCCTGTAGCCAGTGAGAATACAAAGATTTCTCTCAAGGCCCCAGCAATTTCCTCCCTTGCCTCTCTCAGTATTCTGGGGTAGATCCCATCAGGCCCTGGGGATTTGTCTACCTTAATGTTTCTCAAGAACCCAATATCTCCTCCTTTTTGATCTCAACATGACTCAAACTATCTACACACCCTTTCCCAGGCTCATCATCCACCAAGTCCTTCTCTTTGGTGAATACTGACGCAAAGTACTCATTTAATACCTCGCCCATTTCCTCTGGCTCCACGCATAGATTCCCTCCCTTGTCCTTGAATGGGCCAACCCTCTCCCTGGCTACCCTCTTGCTCTTTATATATGTATAAAAAGCCTTGGGATTTTCCTTAATCCTGCTGGCCAATGCTTTTTCATGACCTCTTTTAGCCCTCCTTACTCCTTCCTTAAGTTTCTTTCTACTTTCCTTGTATTCCACACTTGCTTCATGTGTTCCCAGCCTCCTAGCTTTGACAAATGCTTCCTTTTTCTCTTTGACTGGGCTCATAATATCTCTCATTATCTAAGGTTCCCAAAACTTGCCATATTTATCCTAGAAACCCTACAGTGCAGAAGGAGGCCATTCGGCCCATTGAGTCTGCACCGAACACAATCCCACCCAGGCCCTACCCCCACATATTTACCCGCTAATCCCTCTAACCTACGCATCTCAGGACTCTAAAGGGCATTTTTTTTTTAACCTGGCCAATCAACCTAACCCATCTTTGGACTGTGGGAGGAAACCGGAACACCCGGAGGAAACCCACGCAGACACGAGGAGAATGTGCAAACTCCACACAGACAGTGACCCAAGCCTGGAATCGAACCTGGGACCCTGGAGCTGTGAGGCAGCAGTGCTAACCACTGTGCTACCGTGCTACCCTTCTTCACTGTCCACTAGAAATCATAGAAATCATAGAAACAATCCTTCATCCTTACAGGAATGTGCCGTTCCTAAATCCCCATCAGCTTACACTTGAAAGCCTCCCACATGCCAGGTGTTGATTTGTTCTCAAACATCTGCCCCCAATCTACATTCTTCAGTTCCTGCCTAATATTGTTGTAATTAGTCTTCCCCCAATTTAGCACCTTAACTTGAGGACTACACTTATCTTTATCCATCAGTACCTTAAAGCTTACTGAGTTGTGGTCACTGTTCCCGAACTGCTCCCCTACTGAATTATCGACCACCTGGCCGGGCTCATTCCCCAATACCAGGTCCAGTACGGTCCGTTCCCTAGTTGGATTATCTACATACTGTTTCAAGAAGCCCTCCTGAATGCTCCTTACAAACTCTGCCTCATCCACACCCTAGCACTAAGTGTGTCTCAGTCAATATAAGGAAAGTTAAAATCTCCTACCACAACAACCCTGTTACTTTTACACCTTACATCCCAAGAATGTCCCAGTGTCACAGTCAATTAAATACATTTGAAGTATAAGTAATGCAATAGCAACTTCACACAATAGGGACCCCCAAAAACAGTGACTAAGTAATGAGTGAACCATTTTGTGGGAGTGTTATAATTCAAGGTCAGAAACTCCAAAGTGTTCTATGAAGCTTGCCTGAACATAAGTTTTGCATTTTGAATTTGGCTTGGGTAAGCATAATAGGTTTCACTTCAGGTATGATTCAATAACCCGCTGGGGAGCTTTTATCAAACAAGTTTATTTAAGAATATAATTAACATGTATGGAAAGAAAATTAGCAATAATTTTTATCAATTACAAACAAAAACAAAACAACCACAATAATGTACAACCCTTAACAAATACATCTAAGATGTTCCAATCAAACAAAACCCATACAAAAAACCCTTTCACAGGTTTAACTCAGCAAAGACTAATGCTCATGTCATACTGGAATTGAGTCCTTTGCTTGGAGAATTGAAACTCTGACCTCTCGGGCTTGTAACTGCTAGCAGCCCTCTCGATACGCCCAGAACAGTCTGAAGTCAGAACAGCTTCCCAGAACACCAGGGTGAGGCTCTGGCCAAGCCACCAAAAGCAGATTCTCTACTCCAAGTAGGCAAAAGTCTTGCTTTCAGCTAACCAGCAGAATTTCCAAAACCCAGGGGGAGAGAGAGAGACACTGCTTTCAGTCTGATGTCCCTTCTAAAACTAAGCTGCTGCCAGCCAAAACAGAAAATGCAACCTTGAATTCACTATGAAGAACAAAAACTGTCCAGAACATATGGCCTTCCTCCAGTCTTCCTCCTAACAATGCAAGATCATAAAAGATTCCAAAATAAAAATAAACAAACCCCACTTAAACCATGTAAGGAGCAATAACAGGACTTCTAGCAGCCGGCCCAATAGAAATGAAACCAAAACTGCTTATAGCTGCTGAGAACCTGATTTAAAAAAAACATTTCTTAACGGTACACTCACATCACCGGAAGTTGATTGAAGGATAAACACCAGCCAGGACACTGACCTTCACTCATTTTCTTCAAAGGTTGCCAGCCCCTGGGGAATTATTTTTGTAATCCGACACAACAATCTCCTCCTCCTAAGTCCTGGGAGTGGAATGTAAGCTCACAACTTGTTGCCTCAGAGATGAGAGCATTGCTGTTGAGTTACTGGGAGCAAACACCCTTTCAGTAAGGGGCATTTCACACAGATCACATATTGAGAAGAATCAGTCAGGTTGTGAACAGCATTGCTTCACACTATTACTATCATTCCCATTTAATTCCATTGGACCATGTATATCCTGCCACCTCCCTAGACCTTCCCATTCCCAGACACTCCCCAAACCTGCCCATTCCAAGATCCTCCTACGACACTCCCCCGATCCTCCTGGAGACCCTTCCTGACCCTCCTCAGACTCTCCTGCCCAGGCATTCTATTGGTGTCTGATTACCTCCCTATGAAAACTTTCCCATTTTAACCAAGTTGAAGGTGCTATATCAATGCAGGATGTTGTTACTGTCCATTCGCTATCTGGAATCATACCAAACAGCCTCATCAGATTGAACAATAGTTACATTTACAAAGCTTCCACTGATTGAACTGCGACGGAGAGTTAGAGATCAGGATAATTGGTTGACCGGACACCGGACATTGTGGTATTACTATGGTAATAATGTCCATCATGACTCAGCAAGATTTGAAAGTGTGTAAAAACTGCAAAGAAAAGCGGGCAGTGTTCCTCACCTGAAGATTCAATTCAAACCCAGGATTGGGTTTGAGAGAACCAATCACAGCACTCAAGCAAGTATTCACTCGGTGGCCAAGCCTTTGGCAGTGGAAATTCAAGGCTGTATTGCAAAGCGTCAAATTTCCATTGACCAGAATCAGTATCTCAGCACCAAGTCAACCGATGTACTGAGGAACAGGAAGCACGAGCAAATAAAGCACTTCTATTGAGACTGAGGATTCGCACTAAACTCAATAAGGGCGGCATGGTGGCACAGTGGTTAGCTCCACTGCCTCACAGTGCCAGGGACCCGGGTTCGATTCCCGGCTTGGGTCACTGTCTGTGTGGAGTTTGCACGTTCTCCCCGTGTCTGCATGGGTTTCCTCCAGGTGCTCCGGTTTCCTCCCACAGTCCAAAGATGTGTGGGTTAGGTGGATTGGCTATGCTAAATTGACCCTAGTGTCAGGGGGATTAGTAGGGTAAATACATAGGGTCGAATAGCCTCTTTCTGCACTGTAGGTATTCTATGATTCTCCCCATGTCTGCGCGGGTTTCCTCTGGGTACTCTGGTTTCCTCCCAAGCTCCAAAGATGTGTGGGTTAGGTTGGTTGGCCAAGCTAAATTGATCCCTAGTGTCAGGGGGACGAGCAGAGTAAACATCTTGGGTTAAGGGGATAGGGCCTGGGTGGGATTGTTGTCAGCGCAGGCCCAATGGGCTGAATAGCCTCCTTCTGCACTGTAGGGATTCTGTGAAACACTGGAGGCAGTTCAGAGGAAATCACTACACTGAAAAGAGTTGAACACGTTCAGAAATGGAGGAAACAGTCTCTCGTCTTTCTCGGAGAGCAACTCGCCAGCTTCTGACAATCCTCTCCGCACGACAGTTCAATAGAAATGTAATATTAAAGAACAAAATCAGCCGTCTGATCCTAAAGCAATGTTAATACTTCTTAAATATTGAAATCTGTCGTGATTATAATATTTTAAAACCCATAAAGCCCTACAGCAATGTAGCAATTGGAGAGAAATGCCAAATGATATTCAATGTTCAATAATTCTACCCCAGTACATAACCTATGCCAGCAACAGTGGCCAGGATCTCATTATAGAGAAAGGGCAATGCCACTCTCTGGAAGTTTGACTTTATGAATAATATTAATTTTCTGAAATCAGGACTCCACACACTCTAGTTTCTAAAGTAGGGTTGGGTTGGAAGAGCGATACTGAAATGTTGTCACTCACTCAGTTGTTCAGGCTCACTGCTGGAGGCCTGGTTAAAGTGGAAGTGCTTTCCAAGCCCCCCTGTCAGTACTGATTGAAGACTGCAATGGATGGAGCTTTCCCTATTCAGTTTCTTCCCCGGAAAATCCTTTTTCTCTCCACATCTCAGTAACGGTCCACAGGGGCAGGAAGGGACAATATCCACTATCCCTCTTCAAGTTTGTGATGATACTTCAGATCTGATGGAGTTCTGATTCTCAGAGAATCCAGGAAGTAAATGGTGTCTCATTGACAATGGATTGGTGTAGTGTAGGATCTATTAACTTCTGCCTTAACCCAATCACCAAGCTCTTTCCCAATTTTACTACTAACATTTTGGGGTTGCTGATGACACAAAGATAGGCAGGAAAGTAAATTGTGAAGAGGACATTAGGAGGCTACAAAGGGACATAGCTAGGTGATATAGTAGTTAGCACTGCTGCCTCACAGCACCCGGCACCCTGGTTCAATTCTGGCCTTGGGTCACTGTCTATGTGGAGTCTGCACGTTCTCCTCATGTCTGAGTGGGTTTCATAGAATTATAGAATCCCTACAATACAGAAGGAGGCCATTCTGCCCACTGAGTCTGTACCGATCACAATCTCACCCAGGCCCTATCCTCATTACCCAATGTATTTACCTATGCTAATCCCCCTGACATTAGGGTCAATTTAGCATTGCCAATCCACATAACCTGCACATCTTTGGAGTGTGGGAGGAAACCGGAGCCACCCGGAGGAAACCAACGCAGACACAGGGAGAACATGCAGACTCCACATAGACAGTGACCCAAGGGTAGAATTGAACCTGGGTCCCTGGCACTGTGAGGCAACAGTGCTAGTCATTGTGCCACCGTGCCACCTACTGTTCCTCCGGGTGCTCCGGTTTCCTCCCACACTCCAAAGATGTGCAGTTTAGATGGATTAACCATGGGAAATGTGGGGGTTTATGGGGATAGGGTGGAGGGGAGGGCTTGGGTAAGATACTCTTGCTGCACTGTGGGGATTCTTTGGTTCTATGGTTAAGTGAGTGGGCAAAGATCTAACGAGTGGGAGAATAATTTGTAAAATTGTCCATTTTAACAGGAAGAATGAAAAGAAGCTTATTATCTAAATGGTGAGAGATTGCAGAGCTCGGAGGTAAGGCTGGAGTTTTCCCTTTCCGAGGCAGTGTTACAATAGGGGGAAAAGCAGCAGTGAAACCACCAGGCCCAATGGCAGCGTTCTCCACCATATCGTGGTGGGGGCAGGGGTGGGGCTGGGGATGGGGCGGAGTTAGAAGCGGGGATGATGATGATGGGGGCAGTGGCGGGGCTGAGGATGGGACGGAGTGGGGGCGGGGATGGGATTAGAAGCGGGGATGATGATGATGGGGGCAGTGGCGGGGCTGAGGATGGTGCGGAGTGGGGGCGGGGTGGGATTAGAAGCGGAGGTGATGATAGGGGCGATGGTGGGGCTGGGGATGGTGCGGAGTGGGTGCGGAGATGGGATTAGAAGCGGGGGTGATGATGGGGGCGGTGGCGGGGTTGGGGATGGGGCGGAGTGGGGGTGGGGATGGGATTAGAAGCGGGGGTGATGATGGGGGCGGTGGCGGAGTTGGGGATGGGGCGGAGTGGGGGTGGGGATGGGATTAGAAGTGGGGGTGATGATGGGGGCGGTGGCGGGGTTGGGGATGGGGCGGAGTGGGGGTGGGGATGGGATTAGAAGTGGGGGTGATGATGGGGGCGGTGGCGGGGTTGGGGATGGGGCGGAGTGGGGGCGGAGATGGGATTAGAAGTGGGGGTGATGATAGGGGCGGTGGCGGGGTTGGGGATGGGGCGGAGTGGGGGTGGGGATGGGATTAGAAGTGGGGGTGATGATAGGGGCGGTGGCGGGGTTGGGGATGGGGCGGAGTGGGGGTGGGGATGGGATTAGAAGTGGGGGTGATGATAGGGGCGATGGCGGGGTTGGGGATGGGGCGGAGATGGGATTAGAAGCAGGGGTGATGATAGGGGCGGTGGCGGAGCTGGGGATGGGGCGGAGTGGGGGTGGGGGTGGGATTAGGAGGGGGCAGGGCTGGGGAGGCCAGGGATGGGGCCAGGGCTATGGATTGGGTGGTGGGGCGCCGGGGTGGAATTTGGTTGGGGGGGGGCGGGGTGCTCTGATTGATTGACTTTAATTTTTAAAGATCAAGATGTGGTTTTTAAAGGCTGCCCCCCCCCCCGGCACACGCAAGTAAAAATAGGACATCCCCTGCCCGCACTTCCTCACTGCGAGAAGACAGTACCGGGGCAGCAGTGCCGGTGGGGGGGAGGGGTGCAGTGCCGGGGGAGGCAGTAATGGGAGAGCAGTGCTGGAGGGCAGTTCTGGGGGGGCAATGCCCGGAGGCAATGCTGGGGGGTAGTGCCAGGGGGCAGTGTCAGGGTACTACCCAGGCATGACACGCTCCCCCCAAGCAAAGCCCTCACCTGAGCTGCTCCAGCAGGTCTGGTCTGCCTGCCAGGTGCACTGTGTGGGAGACTAGTTGTAATTGGGTACACTGACATGAATGGATAACATAATGCAGGGAGGGGGAGGATATTCAGGCATTGAGGCCCAATGATTAGAATTAAATTTCTTCTAATGGGGTTCCCGATGTTCAATGTTTTACACAAAATCCATTCAGGAATGATCACTCGTTCTGACAATTCAATAGTTGGAAGACAATTCTCAGACAGAAGGGTGTCTATGTGTCTGTGCTGGCTTCTTTGAAAGAGTGATCCAAAAAGTCTCACTTTTGCCCATAGCCACACACTCCTCCTGTTCAAGTCTCCCTTTTTGAGAATTATTCCTGAGTCTGTTTCCACCAGTACAGTCCTGGTCAGAACCTTCCATGTAAGACAATTCTTCTCATCTTCTCTTGAAGGGAATAGAGATTACAGGGTACAAAGCGAGACACAAGATGCAGATAAACATCACATCCATTCTTATTCTCCACATCATTGGGGTTTCCAAAAATCAAAACTAGGACACATTGAAATGCCACACCAAGGCTGGGCTCCATGAGGATTGACATATGGACATACAGAATTAGGAGCAGGAGTAGTCACTCAGCCCCTTGACCCTGCTCCATCATTCAATAAGGTCATGGCTCATCTGGTTGGCTGACCTGGGGGGTTGGGTTGGTCACAGAGATTTGAATGATTTCTCACTCCTTCACTTCCAGAAAGCACTGATCAAACCCACAACCTCCTCCAATAGCGTGAAGGATGATCCGACTGACCTTTAGCCCATTCCCCACCCCAGCTCCGATGAGCATGGCATGTGCTTCTGATAAGCTTAAGTTAAAGTTTATTTATTAGTCACAAGTAGGCTTACATTAACACTGCAATGAAGTTACTGTGACAATCCCCTCGTCGCCACACTCTGGCGTCTGTTCGGGTACACTGAGGGAGAATTTAGCATGGCCAATCACCAAACCAGCACATCTTTCGGACTGTGGGAGGAAACCGGAGCACCCGGAGGAAACCCGCACAGACACGGGGAGAACTTGCAGACTCTACACAGACAGTGACCCAAACCACGAATTGAACCCAGGTCCTTGGTGCTTTGAGGCAGCAGTGCCAACCATTGTGCCACCAGAATCCTCCAGTGCACATCTGTCTAAGCTATTGTGTAAGTCTAGTCAGTATCTCGCAAGCAAGTGTTTACAGCGTGGGCAGATACACTGCGCAATAAAATCAGATATATACACTGATACAATGCTGTTTCTTGCACAAGCTTTTTATTTTCTCCAATATACAGTGTCACCATCAAACAGTCGGCCAATTAATGTTGGTTAATTCATTCACAGGAGCTAGACACTCAGTTCAAGACCAGCATTTGTTACCCATCCTTAATTGCCCTTCAGAAGGTAGTGTTGAGCTGTAGTCTGTGTGGGGGAAGTTTCAGGCTGAGTGGCTTGCTAGGCCATTTTAGAGGCAGTTCAGAGTCAACCACATTGCTGTGGCTCTGGAGTCACATGTAGGCCAGACCAGGTAAGGATGGCAGATTTCCTGGACATTAGTGATTAAAGATGCATTTTTATCACAAATGATAATTTTCATTGTCACCACGACTGAATTTTGTTCCCGATATATTTAACTATGGCCGGAAGTCTCCGGCCAATCACGCTGGCGGGATTTTCTGGTCCCATTGATCATGGACCGCCTGCCATAGATTTCCTGGTGTGGGGACGGCTGGGGGGGATTCAGTGGGAAATCTCATTGACAATAGTGGGACCAAAACATCCCACCGCCAGCACTGACTCCCACACCGGGAAAAACACTGACGGGAGACCAAAGAATCTCATCCTACAATGAAACTTTTCCAGCTGTTGTGAGATTTGAACTCATCACCAAGAGTATTGCTCCAGGTATCGAGATCATTAACTCACTAACATTACCATTGGACTATCAGTCCCTACAAGCTGTTATCTTCACATACGTAATCTCCAATCAACACATCAACCACATGCCCAGAGTTGAACCATCGTGAGTGTCTTAATCTGTACCACCCAACAACTCAGTGACATCACTGCCTCTCAGAATCACAGAATTGTTATGGTGCAGGAGGCAGCCATTCAGCCCATCGTGTCTGCACCAGCTCTCCAAGTGAGCATCATGGCTTAGTGCCATTCCCCTCCCTTTTCCCTGTACCCTTGCACATTGTTTCCATTCAAGTAATTATCTAATACTCTTTTCAATGTCTCGATTGAAGCTGCCTCCACTACATTTCCAGGCAGTGCATTCCAGACCCCAACCACTCGTTGTATGAAAATATTTTTCCTCACATCACATTTGCTTCTTTTACAAATCACTTTTAATTTCTGCCCTCTCATTCTCGATCCTTTTACGAGTGGGAACAGTTTCTCCTTATCTACTCTGGCCAGCATCTTCATGATTTTGACCATCTCTATCAAATCTCCTCTTAGCCTTCTTCTCTCCAAGGAAAACAGTCCCAACCCCTCCAATCTACCCTCATAACTGAAGTTTCTCATCCCTGGAACCATTTGTGTAAACCTCTTCTGCACTCTCTCCAATGTGTTCACATTCTCCCTGTAGCGTGGCACCCAGAACTGTACACAATATTCCAGTTAAGATCTAACTAATACGAATCATAGAATCCCTATTGTGCAGAAAGGTGGCCATTCGGCCCATCACACCTGCATCAACAACATTCCCACCAAGGCCCTATCCCCATAACTCCACGTATTTATCCTGCTCGTCTCCCTGACACTAAGGGCAATGTGGCATGGCCAATCCAGCTAACCAGCACATCTTTGGACTGTGGGGGGAAACCGAATCACCCAGAGGAAACCCACGCAGACACACTATCACGTGAGGCCGGAATTGAACCCGGGTCCCTGGCACTGTGAGGCAGTAGTGCTAACCACTGTGCCACCGTGCGGCACGTTTATTATTCAGCCAATTTTGTACCATATTGCTGCTGTCCCTTTTATTCCATGAGCTATAACTTTCCTCAAGTCTGTTGTGTGGCACTGTATTGAATACTTCCTGAAAGTCCATGTACGCCACATCAACAGCATTACCCTCATCAACCCTCTCTATTACCTCCTCAAAAAACTCCAGCAAGTTAAACACAATTTCCCCTTTAGAAATCCATGCTGGCTTTTTCTAGTCGGTCCATGTTACTACTAATTCAATCCCAAATAATTGTTTCTAGAAGTTTGACCACCACTGCTGTTAAACTGACTGCTCTGTAATTGCTGGGCTATCCATATAACTTTTTCTGAACAAGGGTGTAACATTTGCAATTTTCCAGTCCTCTGGCACCTCCCCTGAGTCTAGAGAAGGCTGGAAGATTATGGCCAGCGTCCCTGCAATTTCCATTCTCACTTCCTTCAATATCCTTGGATCCAACCCAGTGCTTTGTCAACGTTCAGTATTGGGAGTCTATTCAACACTTCCTGTGACACATGGTTGTGAAATGGAGCATAGAACAGTACAGCACAGGAACAAACCCTTCAGCCCACGCTGTTGTGCCGAACATGACGCCAAATTAAACTAATCCCTTCTGCCTGCCCTTGGTCCATACTCCTCTATCCCTTGCATATTCATGTGCTTATCTAAAAGCCCCTATCGTATCTGCCTCCACCATCACCCCTGGCAGCGGGTTCCACTCTCTGTGTAAAAAAACTTGCCCCTCACATCTCCTTTGAACTTTCCCCCCTCTCACCTTAAATGCATGCCCCCTAGTATTAGACATTTCAACTCTGGGAAAAAGATTCTGACTGTTAACCTTATCTATGCCTCTCGTAGTTTTATAGACTTCTATTGGGTCTCCCCTCAGCCATTCCCGAGAAAACAGCCTTAGTTTGTCCAGTCTCTCCTTATAGCTCATACCGCTAATCCACGCAGCATCTTTTGCAGCCTCGCTAAAGACTCCACATCCTTCCTGCAATGTGGTGACCAGAATTGAACGTAACACTCTAAGTGCGGCCTAACCAAAGTTTTATAAAGCTGCAATAAGACATCCTGACTCTTGTACTCAATGTCCCGACCAATAAAGGCAAGAATAATAAAGAATAGAAAATAAATAAACAAATAAAGAACATTCTAGAAAAAAGATGCCAAGTGAAAGAAGGAATTGATAGGGCTGGAGGAAATCAAACAGGGGAAAGAATAGGTTCAAACGCAGGTCAGAACAAATCCTCAAAATATGGAGAACTCAGGGTTGGGACTGGTCACCTGGGATATTTCCGGAATGTTCCTGGGAACGGTTCCATGCTGTTCCCATGAGAATCAACAATTCTTCATGTTTTTGGGTGGAGCCAATCCACAATATCTCTATGATATTACCACAATAAATATCTATGAAGCCTGGTGATGGAACCCACCCCCCACCCTCTCCAACCACCCCCAAGCAGGGTCACAGAGCCACCCCCCTCCCTCCCACTGTCCAACCTGGCAGCCAAACCCTCACTGCTCCCAACCCAAGCCTACAGAATTCACCCACCCTCCCCAATTCTCCGGCCTGGCAGCAGATATTCCCCCTTCCGTCACCCCCCAGTCCCAGGACAGAAGTGGAAATGCCTCTTTTGACTTTCAGCCTCTGCTGTTGTCACCCAGGTTAATGCTCTGGGGTCCCAGGTCCCCAGAGCAAATCCCACCACGGCAGATGGTGGAATATAAAGTCCATGAAAATGCTGAATTAAGAATCTACTGACGACCATGAAACCATTGTCAATTGTTGGAAAAAACCCATCTGGTTCACTAATGTCCTTTAGGGAAGGAAATCTGCTGTCCTTCCCTGGTCTGGCCTACATGTGACTCACAGCAATGTGGTTGACTCTCAACTGCCCTCTGAAATGCCCTAGTGAGCCACTCAGTTGTATCTGACCGCTTCAGAGACACAATATCTGCTTTAGTGACCGGGATTCTCAGTCGGAGTGTCTGGTTTGTATACTTCCTAGTTATGAGCCATATTTTGAGCCAAACAGGCAGGAGCCGAGAGCTCTCACTCTGCACTGAGCTCCAACAGATTTAGAATGCAAAGGATTCCTGTCGCGGAATGGAGAGGGCTGGGGGGTGGGGGTGTCTCTCAGAGACTGAGTACAAATTAATTCCAAAAGCGGTGATCAACGGATTTTAAGTCGGAGCAACGGTGAGAAACTACAAAATTCACATCTAGAATTTGCTTCTGTTTATCTTACTGAGAACTGTGCACAGGGATTTCACATGGACTCACAGAGATAATGGCAAACTTTCAATTTCCATCCAAAATAGATCACATCTTTGCAATGAGAGTATCGTTGAGCGTGTGGGGAGGTGACTCCCAAATGAAAACCTCTCCTCACAGCCAGGCCTTAAAGAAGCTGGTGTGAACACAGGGGCCTTCCTATGTACACTCTGAGTCTCAATCTGGACTATGGACCATCCACATACACTGGACACACAACTCTACATGTAACAGCTCACAGACAAGAATACACAGCACAATAAGAATTCACAGCGGGCCCCAGGGTCGGGGTAATCTAACTCCAGTCCTCCAACCAAGCTGGGCAGGCGAGAGGCAGCGTTACACAGGAACTCCAGCCATAGTCATCCAGACTGCTAGCTAACCTCTCAGCCACCTGGAATCAATCTGACCTGCCTCTTGTTCCTTATGGGCGTGCCATTCCTCTCCCTCTCGCTGCAGTTGCACCATGCAACCTTTCACCTTATCACTATGCCAACAAGTTAGAGCCTCACTGGTTGGTATGTCAGGAGACTTTGGCGAGAGTCCTGCAGGAAGTCTGTTGGTTGAAGGTGTTGATGAGGTGTAAGTCACAGCCGCTCTGCTCATGTTGATGCTCGCTGCTTTCATCATGAGACAGCTCATCGTGACGGTCTCCTGTCACACTCCCATTCAGCTGAAGGTGCACAACATGCCCGTTCTGGAGAATCTCCTTCTCTGCCACATCAACTGTCACATTAGGACAGGTGCCAACAAGGTCTAAGTTGTACCCGTTCATACTCCCTCCATAAACCGAGCTCCTTGGGTTCTGGGTTTTGAATGCCTGGTCAGTTTTCCTCAGGATGTGCTTTTTCAGGATCTTACGGAATGTTTGGCGGAATTCACGAATTCTGTACGCATAAATTAAAGGGTTGACGACAGAGTTGGCGTGTGACAGGATGATGGCAACGTACATGATCCAGGCTGGCGGGCGACAATCCTCACAGAAAAGGTTGACGCAGTTTATAATGTGCAGCGGCAGCCAGCAGATGGCAAAGAGCCCCACGATGATGGCCAGTGACTTGGCCGCATGGACCTCCTTCTGGAGGGTGGACCTGCTCTTCTCCGCATGGATGACTTTAAACTCCATTTGCTTCAGCTGATGGCGAGCGGCCATGAAAATCCGCAAGTAAATCCCAAACATTATCAGCAAGGGCATCAAGACACACGCAAAGAAGTTATAGTACACCATGTAGTCCATGGTAACCACCTCTTCAAAGAGACAGGCGACCATCCCCTCCCTGCACTCGTCCGTCTTGTTCACATTCATCTTCAGCTGGCAGTTGGATTTATTCCAGCCCAGCATCGGGGTCAGGCCAATCATAAAGGAGAGCAGCCAGCAGATACAGATGATGCCTCTCGCTCGCTGACCGGTCACTAAGCTGTTATATCTGGAATGACAGGAAAACCTTCTGTCAATTCATCATCGCAAACATTTCAACTGTATGTTTCAACATTAACATCGACCAACCTTTCTTTAAAAAACCTGACATTTCTTACTTGCTGTTAATCAAAAACTCCCGTTGATAATCACTAACAACCTCTTGGATAGGTGCTGCCCCCTTGCTGGGGGGAGTGTAACGGCATGCCACACCCAGCAACAGCAACACAACACTCCCTGGGCTGGATTGTTTCCGATCTCGCTCAGGAAGCGGGGGCTCCACAGGATGGGATGGGGTAGAGGGAGGGCAGGTTATTGTGGGGGGGGGTTTGGTGTGAACAGGGTGGGGTCGGGGGGTGTGGTGAGGAAGGGTGGTGTGGGGAAGGGTCGGGGGGGGCGGTGTGGAGGGGGAGCCTGGGGGGTGTAGAGGGTGGGGGGAAGGGGTGGGAGAGGAGGGGTAGGGAGGGTGGTCTACCTGATGACATCATCTTGCCAGCAGCAGGGCAGCTCCCACGCAGAGACCAATGAAACCACTGAGTGACCAGTGGATGGCCTCTTCCTGCCAGGGCGGACTCTCTGCCAATGTGAGGAAACCCAACTTCAGGGAGGAGCGAACCTTCCTAATCCAACGCTCTGTGACAGATGGAGCCCCCTCCCCAGGGGCAATACCCACCCTCGACAGGACCTGCCTGATATGAGCGGCCCCAGATGTCACTTACCCGTTTGAGAGAGCCAGAGAGCAGGCACCCTCACTGCCAGGCGCAATCCCAGCATTCGCCACCACACTCAGTGGCGCTGCTGAGACTTGAGTTACCCATTCTCTGATTGGTTGACAACTCTTGAAGGCGGCATCTCATATTTTAACTGAACGGGAGTCCCAGCATTAGTCATGTTTCCATGGTGACACATGGTGTAGCTAACCCAGTGACAGAACCATGGAAAGACCTTTCTGGAATCTTCTGGAACTGGGATATTGGGAATATAAAGCAACAATTGTTGATGATACCAACCTAGAACATTGGGGAGGGTGAGGGGGAGGGGCCGGGGGAAGGTGAGGGTCCGACGGGCCGCGTGGGGAAGGCGAGGGGCTGGGGAGAGGGTGAGGAGCTGGGGGGAGGGTGAGGGGCTGGGGGGAGGGTGAGGGGCTGGGGGGAGGGTGAGGGGCTGGGGGGAGGGTGAGGGGCTGGGGGGAGGGTGAGGGGCTGGGGGGAGGGTGAGGGGCTGGGGGGAGGGTGAGGGGCTGGGGGGAGGGTGAGGGGCTGGGGGGAGGGTGAGGGGCTGGGGGGAGGGTGAGGGGCTGGGGGGAGGGTGAGGAGCTGGGGGGAGGGTGAGGGGCTGGGGGGAGGGTGAGGGGCTGGGGGGAGGGTGAGGAACTGGGGGGAGGGTGAGGGGCTGGGGGGAGGGGCTGGGGGGAGGGTGAGGGGCTGGGGGGAGGGTGAGGGGCTGGGGGGAGGGTGAGTAGCTGGGGGGAGGGTGAGGGGCTGGGGGGAGGGTGAGGGGCTGGGGGGAGGGTGAGGAGCTGGGGGGAGGGTGAGGGGCTTGTGGGAGGAAGAGGGGCTTGTGGGATGGGAGCATGAAGGGCTTGGGGGTGGGGCAGGTGAGGGTCCTGGGAAGGGGAGGGTGAGGGGCTTGGGGGAGGGGAGGGTGAGGGGCTTGGGGGAGGGGAAGATGAGGGGCTTGGGGGAGGGGAGGGCGAGGGGCTTGGGGGAGGGGGAGGGCGAGGGGCTTGGGGGAGGGGAGGGCGAGGGGCTTGGGGGAGGGGAGGGGGAGGGGCTTGGGGGAGGGGAGGGGGAAGGGCTTGGGGGAGGGGAGGGGAGGGGGAGGGGCTTGGGGAGGGGAGGGCGAGGGGCTTGGGGGAGGGGAGGGGAGGGGGAGGGGCTTGGGGGAGGGGAGGGGGAGGGGCTTGGGGGAGGGAGGGGGAGGGGCTTGGGGGAGGGGAGGGTGAGGGGCTTGGGGGAGGGGAGGGCGAGGGGCTTGGGGGAGGGGAGGCTAAGGGACTTGGGGGAGGGCGAGGGGCTTGGGGGAGGGTGAGGGGCTTGGGGGAGTGGAGGCTGAGGGGCTTGTGAGAGGGGAGGCTGAGGGGCTTGGGGGAGGGGAGGCTGAGGGGCTTGGAAGAGGGGGGGGCGAGGGGCTTGGGGGAGGGGAGGGGGAGGGGCTGGGGGGAGGGCGAGGGGCTTCGGAGAGGGCGAGGGGCTTCGGGGAGGGCGAGGGGCTTGGGGGAGGGGAGGGCGAGGGGCTTGGGGAGGGGAGGGCGAGGGGCTTGGGGGAGGGGAGGGCGAGGGGCTTGGGGGAGGGGAGGGCGAGGGGCTTGGGGGAGGGGAGGGCGAGGGGCTTGGGGGAGGGGAGGGTGAGGGGCTTGGGGGAGGGCGAGGGGGCTTGGGGGAGGGGAGGGCGAGGGGCTTGGGGGAGGGGAGGGCGAGGGGCTTGGGGGAGGGGAGGGCGAGGGGCTTGGGGGAGGGGAGGGTGAGGGGCTTGGGGGAGGGCGAGGGGCTTGTGGGAGGGGAGGGCGAGGGGCTTGGGGGAGGGGAGGGTGAGGGGCTTGGGGGAGGGCGAGGGGCTTGGGGGAGGGTGAGGGGCTTGGGGGAGGGCAAGGGGCTTGGAGGAGGTTGAGGAACTGGGGGGAGGAGGAGGGTCTGGGGAGGGTCTGGGGGGGAGAGGGGTTCTAGGGGAAGGGAGAGGTTTGGGGAAGGAGGAGGGGCTGAGGGAGGGTGAGGGTCTGGGGAGGAGAAGGGGTCTGGAGGGAGGGGTCTGGGGAAGGGGGAGGCATCTGGGGGGAGGGGGAGGTGTCTGGGGAAGTGGGAGGCATCTGGGGGGGGAGGGGGAGGTGTCTGTGGGGAGGGGGAGGGGTCTGGGGGGAGGGGGAGGGGTCTGGGGGGAGAGGGAGGGGTCTGGGGGAGAGGGAGGGGTCTGGGGGGAGGGGGAGGGGTCTGGGGGAGGGGGAGGGGTCTGGGGAGGTGGAGGGGTCTGGGGGAGGGGGGAGGGACTGGGGGCGGTGGAGGGGTCTGGGGGCAGGGGGAGGGGTCTGGAGGAGGGGTCTGGGGGAGGGGGAGGGGTCTGGGGGAGTGTGGGTTTGGGGGAGGGGCAAGGGTCTGGTGGGAGGGGGTCTGGGGGAGGTGGAGGGTCTGGGAGGAGGTGGAGGGGTCTGGTGGGAGTGGTCTGGGGGAGGGGGAAGGGTCTGGGGGGAGGGGGAGGGGTCTGGGGGGAGGAGTCTGGGGGAGGGGGAGGGTTCTGGTGGTAGGGGTCTGGGGGAGGAGAGGTCCGGGGGGAGGGGTTCTGGAGGGGGGAGGGGTCTGGAGGGGGAGGGGTTAGAGGGTGAGGGGCCGGGGGGGGAGGGTGAGGGGCCGGGGGGGAGGGGGAGGGGCCGGGGGGAGGGTGAGGGGCCGGGGGAGCGTGAGGGGCCGGGGGAGCGTGAGGGGCTTGTGGCAGGGGGAGGGGTTGGGGAAGGGGGAGGGGTCTGGGGGAGGGGAGGGGTCTGGGGGAGGGGAGGGGTCTGGGGGAGGGGTCTCAGGAAAGGTCTGGGGGTGGGTTTGGGGCTGAATGGCCTCTTTCAGGGCTGTATTGACTCTCTGGCTGTGTGTGTAAGATGACCATGATGTTATGGAATGACATCAGCACGCAGATGGTGCATGGATTTCATGTTTCTGAAACACCAGAGTTAGTTTGTGTCCAGCAGGAAACATGAGCAACAGTGAGACACAGATACAGGGCGACACAGTGGCACAGTGGTTAGCACTGCTGCCTCACAGCACCAGAGAGCGAGCCGGGGGTTTGATTCCCGGCTTGGGTCACTGTCTGTGTGGAATCTGTACATTCTCCCCGGGTCTGCGTGGGTTTCCTCCCTCAGTCCAAAGACGTGCTGCTTAGGTGCATTGACCCAAACAGGTGCTGGACTGTGGCAACTAGGAGATTTTCACAGTAACTTCACCACAGTGTTAATGTAAGCCTACTTGTGACACTAATAATTAACAAACTAACTTTATTAAAGAATTTTAGTGGAATTAGTTAAGGACTATTAACTGTGACACTGGGAGCATCGGTAAATCGTGACAGGCTCAACCCCTGGACTGAGGCCTCAAACTGCTCCCACCCACTCAAAATGGGACCTAAGGAAGTTCTGAACACTGCAATGGAAGTGTCTCCTCCCTCCAGATCCAGAAATACACCCCCTCCTTTGCCGAATGCCATCCCCCCTCATCTATCCGGATCCCCACTCACATCCCTCTGCTCATCCCGGACTCACCATCCCCTTCCTCAACACCCTGATCCACCAGCAGGAGCACCCCCCCCCCCCCCCTCCGGGATCCAGCCTGGCTTCTCTCTCACTGTCCGAGGCTGATCTCTCCTCGGCCGGCCTAGTACAGTCATCAGTCTGAGTTCCTCCTGTGCCTCCGAGATTGTGTCTAATCAGCAGTGACAGACAGTTGTTCACAGTCAATATCATCTGGTCCGAGTGATTGTTTAGATTGATGGGCTTGACCCCTGGGCTTCACTTGTCCGGCACACAGGCACCGAACGCTAACTCACTCACATCGGAAAGACACGGAGCTACCTGAAGAAGCACAGAACACAGAGAACACTGAGGAATTGCCACTGAGGCCTACTGACTCAGGCTTCTACATAAGCCCTCCTCACAACACCAACAGTCACCATTGTGTCAAATAACCCACATTGAAATTAGGTTAATAGCTCAGACTGTTTCCTGTCTAAAGCCGCAGTTTACAGCAGGAATAGGTGCTCACTCGAGCTTGTTAAGGTTTAATGAATTTGGAATCACCTCAGAGATATCAGTCTGCTGATATTGAAGAGCTGATGACCAGGGTGAATACAAAACAACTAAGGAGTTGACATCTTTAGGAAATGCTGACAGTCATTTTCACTTTCATAATTTCAAGATTTAAACAACTCCACATCAAGAATTTATTCTTGCTGGAAACTTGCAAAGTTTCCATTTCCCCTCACAGAAAAAAAATTGATTAATCCAAAAGTGCCAAACTGCCCAAAAAATCGATATCTTCAAATGCTTCAGGTTAAGAATGAGTTATTTCTAAGTGACGGTTATGGCAGTAAGAGATATCTCTATATAAAGTAGTGTGAGATATGGCATAATGTTGCTTCTACATGAAGCTGAATTGTAGAACCATAAGCAGGCTTTAAAGCAGGTTATAGTGTGCAAACATCAGTCTTAACACAGAAACCACCGAAGATACACAACATGGGACCGAAACAAGAAAGAACAAAGAAAGTGGCTTATCTGAACATAGCAGCAGTTAAGAAACTACCACATAGGCAAGAAATAGGAGACATAATCACATAACGTTGACAAAAGAAACATAATCACATAACATAATCAAGAGCGGGGGGGGGGGAGGTACCGGGGGCTTTGGAGAAACTGTATAAAATACATGCGTAATTATGTTAAAGTGAGCCTGCTCAGCGACACCCTTTCTTGCAAGATCGATTAAAAGACGCTTCTTCAGAATTTGACTCGTGTAAAATTATTAAAGAGTGAGCTTCGTTTCTCACAATTGGGGGCTCGTCCGGGATCGTGTCATCACCGAGAGAGTGATCGCCGCCGACAGCCGGGAAGACGCGTCCCGTTTATTTAAACGGTCTCATGCTCTCATCGGCGAGCTCTCTTTCAGTAGACTGATAGGAATCCTGGGGGAGTCATTCTGAACAAGTTAGTCTGGACCTTGGGGTAGGCATAAAGAACGGTCAGGCAACTCCGTGCACGGATCAAGGTAAGAAAACAGACTTTTAAGTATTACCTTGATGACCAGTGTGATATATATCTAGAAATCTCGTAAGGTGACGGATTGATGATATAATCACTTTGTTGTAATTGTTTAACTGAATATTGATGTTGAACTAGACACTTTACTTAAAATTAAGCGAAAGTTGAGAAAAATTACAATGGGAGGTAAAAGTTCCAAAAACAAGGGAAATCCCAAGCGAAAAGTCCCAAGGGACATCCCTCCAGAAAGTCCTTTGGGTCGGATGTTAGCAAATTGGGAATTTGAAAGTAAGACAAAAGACAAAGGTAAAAAGAAAATGATAAAATATTGTTGTTTTACATGGACGAAAGAACCAATCAAAAGTCCATCTGTTTTCTGGCCAAAAGATGGATCGGATGAAGATTGGGTCTGCCAAATATTAAATATCTATGTGAACGATAAGAAACCGTTTAATCCAGAAGAACATACTTATGCAATGTGTTGGCAGGGAGAAAGTAAACTTTATTCCCTCAAATTAAATGATAGTCCAACAATGCCACCGTATAAGGGAACACTAGATAAATCCTGGGACCCTCTAGAACATCTTCCACCGCCCTATGGGGGACCACAGGCCTCTCGAGCAATAGCTCCACCACCCCTACAACCCCCTTTGACTGGCACAACTGAGGCCGGTCTGACACAGGCACTCAGAGGTGGAACATCTATTTATCCTGGGTTACCAGACTGCAACCCGGGAACTCGAAATTCTCAGAGATTGGCACTTAAGAAGTCATTAAAACAACAACAACAAAAGAACAAGTCTGATTCTGAAACTGACTCAGACGGGAACCCACAGGAAATGTTGCCCCTTAGAGAGGTCCCAATAGGGGTTGGTCAAATCGGATTTGTCTCGGCTCCCGTTACATCGACTGAACTGAGGACCTTTAAGAAAGAAATGAAAGCTCTTGTTGAGGATCCTAACGGCTTGGCTGACCAGGTCGATCAATTTTTGGGTCCCAATTTATATACCTGGCTGGAACTACAGTCGATTTTAAACATTTTATTTAGTAACGAAGAACACAGCATGATTAGAAGGGCAGGAATGGCCGTGTGGGAAAGAGAACATGCGGGTCAACAGGGGGACGTTAAGTACCCCCTCCAAGACCCTAACTGGGACAATGGTAACTTAAATCATAGACGCAATATGGAAGACATGCGGTATTTAATAATTAGAGGAATCAAAGAATGTGTTCCCAAGTCCCAAAACTTTAATAAAGCATTTGAGATAAGACAGGACAAAGACGAAACGCCGACAGCGTTTCTCGAGAGATTAAGGGAAGCCATGAGAAAATATTCAGGATTGAATCCAGACGAACAAATAGCCCAGGGATTATTAAAGATACACTTTGTCACAAAGTCATGGCCAGACATATTAAAGAAATTACAGAAGATTGAGGGATGGGGTGAAAAACCATTGGGTGAATTACTAAAAGAGACGCAGAAGGTATACGTAAATCGGGAGAATACTAGAGAAAAACAAAAGGCCAAAATGATGATTCAGACCGTTGATACCGTAGTCAAAAAGAGAACTGAGGACTGGCAACCGTCTAGTTCAGGAAATAGAGGAAGGGGATACTTCGGAAGGGGGAGAGGGAGTCTCCGGGGAATCAGGGAAGGTCAGGGTCCATATCGAGAAAATACTCCACAGGCAGGATGTTACCATTGCGGACGAATTGGCCATTTCAAATGTGAATGTCCAGAATTACGCCGAGAAAGGAGGGGAATTGAACAGATGAATTTTGATGACGAATAGGGAGGTCAGGGGCTCCAAGAAATTAGGAGTCACCGGGAGCCCTTGATAACTTTAAAGGTGGGTCCGCTGGGGGAGGAGGCTGTATTTTTGGTCGATACTGGAGCAACTGGATCCTCTCTGAATTTTAGGCCCAAAAACACAAAATTCCAAGAAAAGTCATTAATAGTTTCAAGAGTAAACGGGGAAGGATTTAAAGTTCCCATTTTCGAGGAAATGAAGATAACGTGTGATGACAACACAGTTCGGTCTGAACTACTATATATCCCCGAAATAGGTAGTAATTTGATGGGTCGGGATCTAATCATTAAATGTGGGCTTAGGATACAGGTAAAAGAGAATCAGTTGACTGTATCGATGGCAGTATTAACGGACGAACAAGAACAACAAATAGACCCCAGAGTGTGGGTCTCTGAAGGAAATAGAGGGGGGGCTAAAAGTGCAGCCACTAAAAATAGAGTTGAAAAATAAGGATGAGACAGTGAGAATTAAACAATACCCTATATCATTGGAGGGCAGGAAGGGACTGAGGAAAGTGATTACAGGATTACAGGATTGATGGTCTCATCGAACCCTGCATGTCGCAATTTAATACACCTATCCTCCCAGTTAGAAAGACCGATGGAAGCTTTCGCCTTGTCCAGGATTTACGAGCTCTGAACAAAATGGTGAAAGTGAGACACCCCGTAGTGCCCAATCCCTACACCCTCTTGAGTAAAATTCCACCCAGGGATACTTGGTTTAGCGTAGTAGATTTGAAAGATGCCTTTTGGGCATGTCCACTAGCGAAGGAAAGCAGGGACTTGTTCGCTTTTGAATGGGAGGACCCCCTTACCGGAAGAAAACAACAGCACAGATGGACAGGACTTCCCCAGGGTTTTACAGAATCCCCCAATTTATTTGGACAAGTGTTAGAACAAGTATTATCTGACTTATACCATTCCCCGGGGACCACCACTATACAATATGTAGACGACTTGCTGGTCTCAGGACCCACCAAAAGAGAGGCTGAAGAGGAAACCAACAATCTCCTGAACTTCTTGCCAAAAGGGGACTCAGAGTATCAAAAAGCAAACTGCAATATGTTGAGAAGGAAGTGAGGTATCTGGGTCATCAAATAAGTCAAGGTAAACGCCGTATTAACCCAGGACGGATACAGGGAATAGTAGAATTAGGGTTACCCAAGACCAAGAGAGAGCTTCGGAAGTTCTTGGGTTTGGTTGGGTATTGTAGACTCTGGATGAATGACTATGCCCCCCTCACAAAGGGACTATATCTGAAATTATTAGAGGAGGAACCCAACCTTTTGCAATGGACAGATGAAGAAAAAGATCTGATAGAAAAACTAAAAGAGACCCTGATACGAGCCCCAGTACTGGCACTACCCTGCTTGACCAAACCATTCCACTTATTTGTCACAGTTAAGAAGGGAACCGCCCTAGGAGTATTGACACAGGAGGAAGGGGGACAAAGAAAGCCCATAGCATTCCTGTCCAAAGTCCTGGACCCCGTTAGCAGAGGCTGGCCAGAATGTGTCCAGGCGGTGGCGGCAACCGCCCTCTTGGTAGAGGAAAGTAGGAAATTAACCTTTGGGGGGAAATTGGTAGTAAGTACCCCCCATCACGTGCGAACTATCCTCAACCAAAGGGCAGGGAGATGGTTAACCGACTCGAGAATCCTGAAATACGAGGCCATCCTATTAGAACGGGACGACCTGACTATTGAAGTAGACTCCTGCTTAAATCCCGCCAATTTCTTGTGGAAAAATGGTGAGGAAGAGGCAGAAGAAGATCTGAGTCACCATTGTCTAGATATAATAGACTATCAAACCAAAGTAAGAGAGGATCTAGGTGACCTGCCCTGGCATACGGGACGGAGGATTTTTATAGATGGATCCTCCCGAGTAATACAGGGAAAAAGACATAATGGGTATGCGGTAGTGGACGGTCAGAACACCTCAACAATAGAAAGGGGGAGACTCCCCAATTCCTGGTCCGCCCAAACCTGCGAATTGTACGCTCTAAATCAGGCTCTAAAGATTCTACAGGGGACCAATGGGACCGTGTACACGGACTCAAAATACGCTTTTGGAGTAGTACATACATTTGGAAAAATTTGGCAAGAGAGGGGGTTAATAAACAGTAGGGGAAAAGAATTGGTCCATGAGGAATTGGTAAAGGAAGTCCTTGAGAACCTACTGCTGCCTCGAGAGATTGCAGTGGTCCATGTTAAGGGACATCAGAAAGGGGGGAAACTGGAAGAACGAGGAAATAATTTGGCGGATGAACAAGCTAAAAAGGCGGCAGTTGAGGAGGAGATCATTAGGATGCAAATACTGACACCCACGGTGATGGACACTACTGTCCCACCGGTGTTCACTACTGAGGAAATGACGGAACTCCAGAGGTTAGGGGTGGAGCCAGACGAACATGGGAGATGGAGGTTACCGGACGGACGAGAGATGGTCAGCAGACCTATAAGGAGACAAATATTGACACACTTACACCAGGGAGGACATTGGGGTACCCAAGCTATGTGTGATTTGGTTCTCAGGAAATACGGGTGTAAGGGAATATACACAATTGCCAAACAGGTGTGTGAGGATTGCCTCACGTGCAAAAAGATTAACAAACAAGGACTGAGGAAGAGGAATCTAGGGGGGAGAATTCCTGCCCTAAGACCCTTCCAGAGTATACAAGTTGATTATACTGAACTTCCCCAAGTGGGGAGGTTGAAGTATATTCTAGTGTTAGTCGATCACTTGACGGGGTGGGTGGAAGCCTACCCCACGGTCGCTGCGACACCGAGCCAGGTGTCCAAAATAATTCTTGAAAACATAATCCCCAAATACGGGATTGTGGAACACATAGATTCTGATCAGGGGTCGCACTTTACCTCCGAGGTATTACAGGAAATAATGAGGGTGTTGGAAATCCAGTGGGACTTCCATACCCCGTGGCACCCTCCCTCCTCAGGAAAGGTAGAAAGAATGAATCAAACATTGAAGAAACACATCTCCAAACTGGTATTAGAAACCAGACTACCCTGGACTAAATGTCTCCCGATCGCTTTATTGCGCATCCGAACGAGTCCCAGGAAAGATCTAGGATTGTCCCCGTATGAAATGTTATTTGGATTACCGTACCTGGGAACGGTGGGAGAACTACCTATGGTAGAACTTAAGGATTTGTATGTAAAGAAATATATTCTGGCGCTGTCCTCCTCCTTGTCGTTCCTCAGGAAACAAGGGCTGTTAGCACAAACTCCGCCGCTCGAGTTCCCAGCTCATCAGATCAAACCTGGAGACTGGGTATTGGTAAAATCGTAGAAAGAGGCCAAATTGCAACCGGATTGGGACGGACCATACCAGGCCCTTCTGACTACAGAGACCGCTATAAGAACGGCGGAAAAGGGCTGGACTCATTACACAAGAGTCAAGGGACCTGTGGAAACATCGGCCAGAAGGGGGACCTGGACAGCCGAGCCAACAAAGGAACCCTTGAAGTTGAAACTAAAAAGACTCTGAACGATAAGTGTTTGACTGTACAGTTGCGACGCTGGCGCGGGAGCGCGGGTAGTGGTAACCACTGAAAGGATTCGTCTCCTACCCACACAGGGGGAGGGTAAAAACTGATATGTGTCACCCCATGTTTTGCACAATATTGTTGGCCATTTCCATTCCCTTTTCCCTAGGGATGCACACTCCAGTGTGGCGAGGAAAGGAACCCAACTATGGGGGACCCACAAAGTTTGTAGTGACTATTCTCGAAAGTGTGCGCCCACAAGTGATTGAGTTAGATGTTTGTAACCTAGTGGACTGTGGGGATCTGGAAACACAGCGACAATATAGTGGGTTAAATAAATATATGTGTGAGGATAGATACTGTCCCTACTGGAATGATGTATTGTGGACCACTGAAGCAAGGGGATGGACAGCTAGCGCACGTCATAGAACATAGAACATAGAACATAGAACATTACAGCGCAGAACAGGCCCTTCGGCCCACGATGTTGCACCGACCAGTTAAAAAAAAACTGTGACCCTCCAACCTAAACCAATTTCTTTTCGTCCATGAACCTATCTACGGATCTCTTAAACGCCCCCAAACTAGGCGCATTTACTACTGATGCTGGCAGGGCATTCCAATCCCTCACCACCCTCTGGGTAAAGAACCTACCCCTGACATCGGTTCTATAACTACCCCCCCTCAATTTAAAGCCATGCCCCCTCGTGCTGGATTTCTCCATCAGAGGAAAAAGGCTATCACTATCCACCCTATCTAAACCTCTAATCATCTTATATGTTTCAATAAGATCCCCTCTTAGCCGCCGCCTTTCCAGCGAAAACAATCCCAAATCCCTCAGCCTCTCCTCATAGGATCTCCCCTCCATACCAGGCAACATCCTGGTAAACCTCCTCTGCACCCTCTCCAAAGCCTCCACATCCTTCCTGTAATGTGGGGACCAGAACTGCACACAGTACTCCAAGTGCGGCCGCACCAGAGTTGTGTACAGTTGCAACATAACGCTACGACTCCTAAATTCAATCCCCCTACCAATAAACGCCAAGACACCATATGCCTTCTTAACAACCTTATCTACTTGATTCCCAACTTTCAGGGATCTATGCACACATACACCTAGATCCCTCTGCTCCTCCACACTATTCAAAGTCCTCCCGTTAGCCCTATACTCAACACATCTGTTATTCCTACCAAAGTGAATTACCTCACACTTCTCCGCATTAAACTCCATCCGCCACCTCTCGGCCCAACTTTGCAACCTGTCTAAGTCTTCCTGCAAACTACGACACCCTTCCTCACTGTCTACCACACCACCGACTTTGGTGTCATCAGCAAATTTGCTAATCCACCCAACTATACCCTCATCCAGATCATTAATAAATATTACAAACAGCAGTGGCCCCAAAACAGATCCCTGAGGTACACCACTTGTAACCGCACTCCATGATGAATATTTACTATCAACCACCACCCTCTGTTTCCTATCCGCTAGCCAATTCCTGATCCAATTTCCTAGATCACCCCCAATCCCATACATCTGCATTTTCTGCAGAAGCCTACCATGGTGAACCTTATCAAACGCCTTACTAAAATCCATATATACCACGTCCACTGCCTTGCCCCCATCCACCTCCTTGCTCACTTTCTCAAAAAACTCAATAAGGTTAGTAAGGCACGACCTACCTGCCACAAAACCATGCTGACTATCACCTATCAATTCATTACTCTCCAAATAACTATAAATCCTATCCCTTATAATTTTTTCCAACATCTTGCCGACAACAGAAGTGAGACTCACCGGTCTATAATTCCCGGGGAAGTCTCTGTTCCCCTTCTTAAACAATGGGACAACATTCGCTAACCTCCAATCTTCTGGTACTATACCAGAGGCCAACGACGACCTGAAGATCAGAGCCAGAGGCTCTGCAATCACTTCTCTTGCCTCCCAGAGAATCCTTGGATAAATCCCATCCGGACCAGGGGATTTATCTATTTTCAGACCCTCCAGAATATCCTGCACATCCTCCTTATCAACTGTAATACTGTCTATTCTACTCCCTTGCAACCCAGTGTCCTCCTCAGCTATATTCATGTCCCCTTGCGTGAACACCGAAGAGAAATATTGGTTCAATGCTTCACCAATCTCCTCCGGTTCCACACATAACTTCCCTCTGCCATCTATAACTGGCCCTAAACTTGCCCTAACCAACCTTCTGTTCTTGACATACCTATAGAACGCCTTAGGATTCTCTTTAACCCTATCCGCCAAAGTCTTCTCATGTCCCCTTTTAGCCCTTCTAAGCTCGCTCTTCAACTCCCTCTTAGCCAATCTAAAGCTTTCTAGTGCACTACCCGAGTGCTCACGTCTCATCCGAACATAAGCCTCTTTTATACGTCAGCGTATAAAAGACCAAATTTCCATTTTTCAAGGCCCCTTCAGACCAAATTGTCAGGATAAAAATTGTAACCCAGTATATATAACAGTAAAACGAACTAAATGGTGGCAGGAAGTAAACGGAAAAACATATGAATTAAAAATGGACGGTAGGATCTTCGGAATGGGAATAAGTGTGAATGGCAAGGATCCCTTAGGCTGTTGCTTCCAGGTTAGAGTGGAACAAAATAAGAGGGTACCAGAGGAGACAGATCAGAATACTCAAACGCCACAAATACAACCATTCACACCTCCTAATGACCCAAAGGTGGTTAGGGTAATAGAAATAGAAGATTTAAGACAAACCTTTGAAGTAGAAACTGGGTAGAATGGGTAAAGTACACTGTAAAAAGTTTGAACAAAAGCAATTGCTATGCTTGTGCCTCCGGCAGACCGATAACCCAAGTGGTGCCCTTTCCGCTCGGGTGGGAACGAGACCGACGGGGCATGGAGTGCATGATTGCCCTATATCAGGATAAGACGGCTTGGAACAATGACAGCTGCACGTCATTGTCCCTGGTGTTCCCTCCCCTCAAGGCAAAGGATTTGAAGGTACCTCCTGCATTCACCGCCACTGTTGGGAACCACACCTCGTGTGTACACCGACAGGGTAAGGGCCTAGCCAAGAGCCTGGGAAAATCGGAAACATGTACCGAGGGTGAGAATGTAATCGAGACGAATGGGGAGGGAAACTACTCTTCACTGGGTGTTCCCAGAGCGGATTTGTGGTGGTATTGTGGAGGGAAAACCCTAAGGGCGATCCTGCCCCCAAAATGGAAGGGGACTTGCGCAATTGTTTAATTGGCTATCCCATTTACCCTGGCATTTGAGAAAGAGAGGGTGGTGAAAAGAGGAAGAAGCAACCGATCAGTCATAGAGACCTCCTTTGATGACCGTATATACTTAGACTCTATAGGAATACCGAGGGGGGTGCCAGATGAATTTAAGGCCCGCAATCAGATCGGGGCCGGTTTTGAATCGACCCTCTTTTGGTGGGCTACCATTAACAAGAATGTGGACTGGATAAATTATATCTACTACAACCAACAGAGATTTGTAAACTATACCAGGGATGCAGTGAGAGGAATAGCCGAGCAATTGGATGCCACCAGTAGAATGTCTTGGGAAAACAGACTAGCTCTCGACATGATTTTGGCAGAAAAAGGAGGTGTGTGTGTGTGATGTTGGGGGAAAGGTGTTGTACCTTCATCCCAAACAATACGGCACCTGACGGGTCCATCACTCGGGCCCTGCAAGGATTAAGGACCTTAGCGGAAGAACTGGCGGAAAATGCTGGAGTAGATACATCCCTAACAGGATGGCTGGACTCCTGGTTTAGAAAATGGAAGGGAATGATTATATCAATTTTCACCTCCCTAATAACAGTGTTCGGCATATTGGTGGCAATTGGGTGTTGTATCATTCCATGTGTAAGAGGATTGACCCAACGATTAATTGAAACGGCCTTGACAAGACAGATATCAATGGAAAAGAAAAAAGGAAACAGCGAGGATGTGTATTTACTAGATGAGGGAGAGATGGATAATATGGATGGAGAGACGGATGTTGAAAAGGAAGCTGAAATAATGCTTAAAGGATTCGAGGACACACAATAAACCTTCAGGTAGAATGTAGAAGACAACAATGGTGAAAAGAAGAAAAGGGGGAATTGTGAGATATGGCATAATGTTGCTTCTACATGAAGCTGAATTGTAGAACCATAAGCAGGCTTTAAAGCAGGTTATAGTGTGCAAACATCAGTCTTACCACAGAAACCACCGAAGATACACAACATGGGACCGAAACAAGAAAGAACAAAGAAAGTGGCTTATCTGAACATAGCAGCAGTTAAGAAACTACCACATAGGCAAGAAATAGGAGACATAATCACATAACGTTGACAAAAGAAACATAATCACATAACATAATCAAGAGCGGGGGCGGGGGGGGGTGGGGGGGGAGAGGTACCGGGGGCTTTGGAGAAACTGTATAAAATACATGCTGTAATTATGTTAAAGTGAGCCTGCTCAGCGACACCCTTTCTTGCAAGATCGATTAAAAGACGCTTCTTCAGAATTTGACTCCTGTAAAATTATTAAAGAGTGAGCTTCGTTTCTCACAGTAGCTCTGTGGACACAGTCCCTCACACTGTTGGCCACTATTTTACCATTACAAATCTACTTCCTTCCTCCAATCTGCATGAAAGTTTCCCTCTGCCACTATCGCTTCAGACAGTTGTTCAGGGATTGTGCAGCTGCTAAAAAGCCCATAAAATGGTTTAAAAAAACAAGGAAATAAACCAGTGCGTAATCCTATCTGAATTATCCTATGTGTAAAACGCTGCAGCCCATGTTATCCTGTGTTTAACACACTCCTACTGTGTTATCCTATGTTTAACACATTCCAGTCTGTGTTATCCTGTAGGTAACACACTCAGCTTGCATTATCCTGCATGTAACACATTCCAGCTGGTGTTATCCTGTGTTTAACACTGTCCAGCTTGAGTTATCCTGCGTTTAACAAGCATAGCCTGTGTTATCCTGCGTTTAACTCTCCACCTGTGTTTAACACTCTCCAACCTGTGTTATCCTGTCTTTAACACACTCCCGCCTGTGTTATCCTGTGTTTAACATGCTCCAGCCTCTGTTATCCTGTGAACATTGTGAGAAATAGAAATTTTGGAGTTGGATGGATAAGTATTTCCTGGGTCAGAGTGTTATACTATATGAACTAATGGGTAAAATGGATTTCATTGATTTATTGACCAGCTGTGATCTAACTGGTGGAACAGACTGGAGGGGCTGAATGAGCTTCTCTGAATTCTAGGTTCCTATCCAATGCCATCCTCTCCAATAAGACTTATCTAGATAGCCACATGAACGGAGTGGGAATGGAGGGATACAAAAGAATGGTCTAGTTGGGACCAGGGAGCGGCGCGGGCTTGGAGGGCCGAAGGGCTGTTCCTGTGCTGTATTGTTCTTTGTTCTTTGTTGTTCTTAGATCTGATCTGTTGGTTGTGGGATTGTTTAGCTCTGTCTATCACTTGCTGTTCGTGCCGTTTGGCATGCAAGTAGTCCTGTTTGGTAGCTTCACCAGGTTGACACCTCATTTTTAGGTATGTCTGGTGCTGCTCCTGGCATGCCCCCTGCACTCTCCATTGAACCAGGGTCGATGGTAACGGTTGAGTGGGGGATATGCCGGGCCATGAGGTTGCAGATTGTGCTGGAGTACAATTCCGCTGCTGTTGATGGCCCACAGCGCCTCATGGATGCCCAGTCTTGAGTCGTGAGATGTGGCCTCTTTGATCTGCAAAAACAGAGAACTGTGGGATACTTGCCACACTAACCGTGTCTGTCTGAGACGGTTCACCCTTCATTCTTCACCCGGCCTTCACCGGGGGGAGCGGGAGGGTGGGGGGGGAGCAGAAGGGTGGGGGGGGGGGAGCGGAAGGGCGAGGGGGAGCGGAAGGGCGGGGGGGAGCGGAAGGGTGGGGTGTTGCCGAAGGGCGGGGGGGAGCGGAAGGGCGGGGTGTTGCCGAAGGGCGGGGGGTGGAGCGGAAGGGCGGGGAGTGGGAAAGTCAGAAGGGAAGGAGGTTAGGGAAGAAGTAGGTCAGGGGGGATGAAGGCACCTGGAGTACTGTGTGTACAGTTTTGGAGTCTGTAGCTGAGTAGATCCAGGTATCTAATGGTTCACTCGATTGTTTGCAATGTTGAGTTGCATTGACCTCCGCTCTCTCGAGTTTAGAAGAACGAGGGGTGATCTCAGTGAAATGTCAGAATGTTGAAAGGGGAGGGGGAGTGAGGTGTTTGCTGGTGATTAACAATGGAAGGTGCTGGAAATGACGGAGGAAGATAGACTGTGGAAGCTGCTGGAATAAAAGATGGTGACAAGGGAATCCTGATGTGGTGGGAGGACATGAACCCTGACTCCATCCATGAAATGAGCTGTATCAATGAGCTTCTCTCTGGAGATTTCCCTCTATATCCACAAACAGAACTGGCCCACTTCATCTCTTTTCAAACTCACCCTGCCTCACCGAACAGATTTCTTCCAATCTCCATTCTGCTTTTCCTCCTTCCATCGACTCTCCCATGTCCTTTGCCACTTTAATATTGCACTTTCCAGCCACCACTAACTATCTCCACATCCCTTGCAGCATTCCCAAGGGACAGATCTCACTCCGTGCCCCCCGCCCCCCCCCCCCCCAGCCTCGGAAGGGGCCTCCAATAGCAGTTCCATTTTGACACCAAAAAATCCTGAGGGAGCTCCACCCCCACAGCACATTTCGATGCAAGTTAGTAGAGGTAATGCCTCTTCACCATCCAAGGTCTGAAACCCTCCCAGCAACTCAGGCAGCAATGTGCACTCATTCCAGTTGAGTTCACTTTATTCACTGGTCTCATTTCACAAGGGAACCACACTCTGAGGTAGTGAGGGAGTGAGTGAGTGCGAGTGAGAGAGAGAGAGAGAGAGCGCGCTTTGTGAAACTCCTCCATTCAGTCCACAGTCTGATCCTGAGCTTGCATTGTCATTCCTCACCCCACTCACTCTGATCTCAGCTTCTACCCTCTTCCAGTGAAACTCAAAGCAAGCTCAAGGGAAAGCATCACATCTCTGGAGTAGATACTCAACACGAAGTTCAATGTTAGGTTCAACCTCTGCCCCAGTGTTTTCGTGCTGATTCTGCCCTTTCCACTCGCACCTCCTCTGCGGCCATCGTTTTGCTTCTTCACTTGTCCCATTACCATCTCAGTTTGTTTTCCTTTTTCTCATTTAATTTCCCCCCCCACCCCACTTCCCACCTTATCCCTGACCACCCCTCCAACCACCCCCCCCCCCCAACTCCACACCTTGTTCCCTGCTTTATCCTTTCCACCTCTGCAAGGTGTTCCATCATAAGCTTTTCACTTGGAATGTTAACTCGGTTTCTCGCTACACAGCTGCTGCCAGACCTGCTCAGGATTTCCAGAATGTTCTGTTAAATTCAGGCAGTCACATGTCCCTTGTCTGTAGCAGCCCCTCACAGGACCTCCAGTCACCACCTTTCCAATTCCCCCCAGTTTTGAACGCATGACTCACACAATGCCATGGGTAGGTCAGGGGGCACAATGTGATACTCAACACAAGAGTTTGATTTGATTTATTATTCTCACATGTATTAACATAGTAAAAAGTATTGTTTCTTACACGCTACACAGCCAAAGCATACCATTCATAGAGAAGGAAACGACAGAGTGTAGAATGTAGTGTTACAGTCATAGCTAGGGTGTAGGGAAAGATCAACTTAATGCAAGGTAGGTCCATTCAAAAGTCTGACAGCAGCTGGGAAGAAGCTGTTCTTGAGTCGGTTGGTATGTGACCTCAGACTTTTGTGTCTTTTTCCTGACGGAAGAAGGTGGAAAAGAGAATGTCCGGGGTGCGTGGGGTCCTTGATTATGCTGGCTGCTTTACCGAGGCAGCGGGAAGTGTAGACAGAGTCAATGGAGGCTGGTTTGCATGATGGACTGGGCTTCGTTCACGACCCTTTGTAGTTTCTTGTAGTCTTTGACAAGAGTAGGAGCCATACTAAGTTGTGATACATCTGCCTTGGCGATGAGTATTCACAGACTATTCAGCTTCAGCCTCTCAGCATCCTACACATCAAGCAGCAATCACGGCAATGAAATTCTTCCCCTTCCCTTGCCCAGACATACTGAGGCCAAAGGGAATGTCGCTTACCGGGGCCAGTGCCCTTTACCGAGACCATTGCCCCCCCCCCCAAACAACAGGGGCCAATTCCCCTTACCGGGGCCAATGCCTCTCACTGATGCTAATGCCCCTCATTGGGCTAATGCCCCAACTAACCCATTAGCTGCTGAGGTGAAGCCATCCTGGTCAGAGGGCAGTGTGTTGGCCCAGTTTAATAGGCTGGTTAAACATTCTCTCCTTATGAGCTCACCAAGGTCCTTCTGATAGTGGTACAGCCCTGCGTGCCCCTCCTCAGCGTTCTGGAGTGTCGGTGACTGTACACTCAGTACATGCAAAGATCGATAAGGAACAAAAACAGCCCCAAGCAACAAAAACAGACTTTGATCTTGGAGAATGTCACAGCCAAGCTTTTGTCGAATCAATCGCTCGCCACAGGCCAACCTTCAGAGCCGAGCACGCAAAGCTCTTGGATAGTCAGAGGAAGCACACAGCACAGTCCATTCTCATAATCAATCAATCAAGTCCCAGTCAGTACCAAATCCATTGTTTTAGCTCAACAACCAGGAACCACATCCCATCCCCCAACTCCTTATTATATCTATTGATGAAATGTGGCATCACTGGCAATGCCAGCGTTTAACGCCCTTCTCTAATTACCCTTGAGAAGATTGTGGTGAATCGCTCATTCAGGCAAGTGGAGAGTATTCCATCACACTCCTGACTTGTGCCTTGTAGATGGTGGATAGGCTTTGGGGAGTCAGGAGGTAAGTTACTTGCCGCAGTATTCCCAGCCTCTGACCTGCTCTTGTAGCCAGTGTGTTTATATGACTAGTCCACTTGAGTTTCTGGTAACCCCCAGGATGTTGATAGTGGGGCATTCAGCGATAGTAATGCAGTTGAATATCAAGAAGCGATGGTTAGATTCTCTCTTTTTGCAGATAGTCATTGCCTGGCATTTGTGTGGCGTGAATGTTACTTGCCACTTGTCAGCCCAAGCCTGGATATTGTCCAGATCTTGTTGCATTTGAACATGGACTGCTTCAGTATCTGAGGAGTCGCGAATGGTGCTGAACATTGTGCAGTCATCAGCAAATATCCCCACAGCCATCTTCCTTTGTACCAGATATGACTCCAACCAGCGAAAAGTTTCCTCCCTAATTCCCATTGCCTCCAGTTTTGATAAGGCTCCTTAATGTCACACTCAGTTGAATGCGACCTTGATGTCAAGGGATGTCTCTCTCACCTCACCTCTGAATTCAGCTCTTTTGTCCATGTTTGAACCACATCCTATAATGAGGTCAGGAGATGAGTGACCCTGGCGAAACCCAAACTGGGTGTCACTGAGCAGGTTATTACCGAGTAGGTGCCACTTGATATCAATGTTGATGACCCCTTCCATCACTTTATTGATGATCGAGAGTAGACTGATTGGACGGTAATTGGCTGGGTTGGATTTTCCACATTGTTGGGTAGATGCCAGTGTTGTAACTGTACTGGAAGAGCTTGGCTTGGGGAGCGGCAAGGTCAGGGACACAAGGCTTCAGTACTATTGCCGGAATGTTATCAGGGTCCATTGCCTTTGCAGTATCCAGTGCTTCCAACCGTTTCTTGATATCACGTGAAGTGAATCAAATTGGCTGGGGACTGGCATCTGAGATGCTGGGGACCACTGGAGGAGGCCGAGATGGATCATCCACTTGGCACTTCTGGCTGAAGATTGCTGCGAGTACTCCAGCCTTATCTTTTGCACTGATATTCTGGGCTCCTCCATCATTAAGGATGGGGATATTTGTGGAGTCTCCTCCTTCAGTGTGTTGTTTAATTGTCCACCACCATTCTCAACTGGATGTGGAAGGACTGCAGAGCTTAGATCTGATCTGTTGGTTGTGGGATCGTTTAGCTCTGTTACTTGCTGTTTTTGCTATTTGGCATGGAAGTAGTCCTATTTAGTAGCTTCACCAGGTTGACACCTCATTTTTAGGTATGCCTGGTGCTGCTCCCGGCATGCCCTCCTGCACACTCCATTGAACCAGGGTTGATTTTTGTGATATATATAAATGATTTGGAAGAAGGTGTAACTGGTGTAATCAGCAAGTTTGCGGATGACACGAAGATGGCTGGAATTGCGGATAGCGAAGAGCATTGTCGGGCAATACAGCAGGATATAGATAGGCTGGAAAATTGGGCGGAGAGGTGGCAGATGGAGTTTAATCCGGATAAATGCGAAGTGATGCATTTTGGAAGAAATAATGTAGGGAGGAGTTATGCAATAAATGGCAGAGTCATCAAGAGTATAGAAACACAGAGGGACCTCGGTGTGCAAGTCCACAAATCCTTGAAGGTGGCAACACAGGTGGAGAAGGTGGTGAAGAAGGCATATGGTATGCTTGCCTTTATAGGACGGGGTATAGAGTATAAAAGCTGGAGTCTGATGATGCAGCTGTATAGAACGCTGGTTAGGCCCCATTTGGAGTACTACGTCCAGTTCTGGTCGCCGCACTACCAGAAGGACGTGGAGGCGTTAGAGAGAGTGCAGAGAAGGTTTACCAGGATGTTGCCTGGTATGGAGGGTCTTAGCTATGAGGAGAGATTGGGTAGGCTGGGGTTGTTCTCCTTGGAAAGACGGAGAATGAGGGGAGATCTAATAGAGGTATACAAGATTATGAAGGGGATAGATAGGGTGAACAGTGGGAAGCTTTTTCCCAGGTCGGAGGTGACGATCACGAGGGGTCACGGGCTCAAGCTGAGAGGGGCGAAGTATAACTCAGACATCAGAGGGACGTTTTTTACACAGCGGGTGGTGGGGGCCTGGAATGCGCTGCCAAGTAGGGTGGTGGAGGCAGGCACGCTGACATCGTTTAAGACTTACCTGGATAGTCACATGAGCAGCCTGGGAATGGAGGGATACAAACGATTGGTCTAGTTGGACCAAGGAGCGGCACAGGCTTGGAGGGCCGAAGGGCCTGTTTCCTGTGCTGTACTGTTCTTTGTTCTTTGTTCTTTGATCCCCTGGCTTGGTGGTAATGGTAGAGTGGGGGATATGCTGGTCCATGAGGTTGCAGATTGTGCTGGAGTACAATTCCGCTGTTGTTGATGGCCCACAGCGCCTCATGGATGCCCAGTCTTGAGTTGCTGGATCTGTCCAAAGTCTGCCCCATTTATCACCGCGATAGTGCCACACAACACGATGGAAGGTATCCACAATGTAAAGGCAGGACTTTGCATTTTGGACTGTGTGATGGTCACTCTTACCGATACTGTCATGGACAGATTGGTGAGGATGAGGTCATGTTTCCTTCACTGCCCAATCTGGCAGTTGTATCTGTTAGGACCCGGCCAGCTCGGTCTGTGTGGCGCTACCCGAGCCACTCTTGGTGATGGACATTGAAGTCCCTCACCCAGAGTACATTCTGTGCCCTTGCCACCCTCGGTGCTTCCTTTAACTCTTCCAGTTTCAACAGAAACTGAGTTGGGGCAGAGTGGGGAGTTGGGGAGGGGGCAGGAGGCAATCTGTAGGAGGTTTCCTTGCCCATCTTTGGCCTGCTGGGGTCCAGAGTTGATGTTGAAGACTCTCAGGGTCCTGACTGTATACCACTGTGTTGTCTGCCTCTGGGTCTGTCGCGGTGGTGGGACAGGCTCAGTGATGGTGATGAAGGTGTCTGGGGCACCAGCTAGAAGATCTGATTTGGTGAGCACGCCTATGTCAGGCTAGACTAGCCTGAGACACAAATCTCCCAAAGTTGGCACAAGTCCTTAGATGCTGAAGAGGAGATCTTGGCAGGGTTGACCGGAAAGCATTTTCTCTGTCGATGCCAGGTGGACTGTCCAGTTTTATTCTTATCTGAATTTTCTGCCATGGTTTAAGTTAACCACATTGCTGTGGGTCTGGAGTCACACAGAGACCAGACCAGGTAAGGACAGCAGATTCCCATCACTCCCCTGAAGGACATTAGTGAACCAGATGTGTTTTATGGTAATTCAATAGTTTAATTTCATCATTATTAAGACTAGCTTTTAATTCCTGATTATTTATTAATTTAATTTAAATTCCACTAGCTTTCATCGTGGGATTTGAACCTGTGTCCCCCAGAGCATTAGCCTGGGTCTCTGGATTAGTAGCCCAATGACATTCCCACTATGCTACTTGCTGCATGTGAGAGGTGAGGAAAGAAACAAGCTGGCTTGGCCTGCACTGCCTTCTATGGTTGAACAGCCTGTTATCTGTAAAATAGCTACCAAGGTCAAGAGGATAAGTGACACCTGTAGAACCTACCGCAGCATCATTAACTACCCCACGGTTAAAGGATTAGATCAGAGATAGATATTTATCACAGATAACGCTTACCAGAGATATGGCAGAATGATAACGCTTTGTTGTCTGTCCAAACATTGTTGTTGATGGTTTTGAGTTTCCTGGTATTGGCAGATGTTTTGCAGGTGGACATTTTTCATCATCCTGCACCTTTGGGAGGAGGGTGAGGCAGCCTCCATAAACCAGCCGCCCATTCATTGGCTCTGTCTACACTTCCCGCTGCCTCAGAAAAGCAGGCAGCATAATCAAGGACCCCGCGTACCCCGGACATTCTCTCTTCCACCTTCTTCCATCAGGAAAAAGATACAAAAGTCTGAGGTCATGTACCAACCGACTCAAGAACAGCTTCTTCCCTGCTGCTGTCAGACTTTTGAATGGACTTACCTTGCATTAAATTCATCTTTCTCTGCACCCTAGCTGTAACACTACATTCTGCATTCTCTCGTTTCCTTCTCTATGAACAGTATGCTTTGTCTGTATAGCGCGCAAGAAACAATACTTTTTACTGTATGTTAATACATGTGACAATAATAAATCAAATCAAATCAAGGCTGTTAATAAAACCCCACAGGAGTTGGGATAGGCTTTAGGGGGTAGGATATTGATTGAAGGAAATGACAGGTTGTCTCATGTACACTGCCACCTCCATTGATCCAATTGGACAAAGACTGACATGCTGAGGACTCAGACAGCTGGAGAAATGACCAAAACAATTGACAGCGTGCCAGGGGTGAGAAAAACTGCAGCAACTCAGCAGCACAGTTGCTACGTTATGAGGGCTCAGCGATGCCACACAGGTGTTTATTCCTCACTCTGACATCTAGCAGCTCTGATAAACTGTGCTGCAAAAGGCAGGGTTTACTGATCCATCCTCACTGAGTATAATCGATTCCTCTCACTGAGAGAGAACACTACCCACAGAAACTATCACAGTTCCCCTGCTCTCACTCCAGTCCTTCTGAAAGATGTATTTGACCCCCATCTTGCCCTGTTTATTTACTCACTCTGACCCATTTAACCTCCTCACACTCTATTTCATATCCTCACCTTGTCTTTATATTGTGAACTCACCGCCTCTGAGTTTTATACTCAAACTTCTCTCATGTCTGCACTGGCTATCTGAAGGAGAAATTTACCTAATTCTGCTCTCTCCCCGCCCCCGTCTCTGCATAACCCTGCACATTCTTCCTTTGCAGATAGTTACCCAATCCCCCTTTGAATCTCTCAGTTGAATCTGTCTCCAGCACACACACACAGGCTGTGTATTCCAGACCCTAACCACTCGCTGGGTGAGGAAGTTTCTCCTCATGTTGCCATTGCTTCTTTTACTGCCATTATTTTCAAATCGGTGCTCTCTAATTCTCAATCCCTCCACCAATGGGAGCAGTTTCTCCCTATCCCTCTGTCCAGACCCCTTCATGATTTTTAACACCTCTATCAAATCTACTTTTCGCCTGCCCTTCTCCAAGTAAAACTGTCCCAAACTCTTTAGTCTACCTACTTAACACAAGTTCGTCATTCCTAGAACCATTTTTGTGACTGGTTCCTGCACCTTCTCTAATGCCTTCACATCTTTCCTGCAATTAGAAACAATACTCCAACAGAGGTCGAACTTGTGTCTATACAAGTTCAGCATTATCACCTTGCTCTTGTACCTCCATTAATAAAACTAGGATACTGTATGCTTTTTTAACCACTCTCTCAACCTGTCCTGCCACCTTCAATGCTCTATGCACTCATACACCCAGCTTTCTTTGCTCCTGCATCCCTTTAGAATTCATAGAATCATAGAATCCCTACAGTGCAGAAAGAGGCCATTTGGCCCATCGAGTCTGTACCAACCACAATCCCACCCAGGCCCTATTCCTGTAACCCCACACACTTACCCTGACACTAGGGTCAATTTGAGCATGGCCAATCAACCTAACCCGCACATCTTTGGACTGTAGGGGGAAACCGGAGCACCCGGAGGAAACCCACACAGACACAGCCAAACTCCACACAGACAGTGACCAAGGCCAGAATCGAACCTGGGTCTCTGGCACTGAGAGGCAGCAGTGCAAACCACTGTGCCATCCTGCCACCATAAACATTGTGCCCTTTATTATATTTTCTCTCCACATTCTTCCTACCAAAACAGACACTTCACGTTTCTCCACATTGAACTTCATCTGCCACCTGTCTGCTGATCCCACCATCTTGACTATGTCCTTTGGAGGTTTCACATTCTCCTCCTCACAGTTCAGAAAGCTTCCAAGTTTCATATCATCCACAAACTCTGACATTGTGCCTGTACACCAATTTCTATGTCATTAATATATATCAGGAAAAGCGAGGCTCCCTGGGGAACACCACTGCAAACCTTCCTCCATCCTGAAAAATATCCACTGACCACTGTACTGAATGTTTTCTGAAAGTCCATATACTGTTGCCTCCTCAAAAAGCTCCAGCCACTTCATGAAACACCATTTGACCTTAACACATGCTGGATTTCCTTAACTAACCCGCATTCACCCAAATAACTATTAAATTTGTCCTGAATTATCATTTCTAGAAGTTTCCCTAGCACCAAGGTTAAACTGACTGGCTGGTAGTTGCTGTTTGAACAAGAGTGTAACATTTGCAACTGTCCAGTGCACTGGCACTAGCCTGGAGTATAAAACAGACTGCAAAAGTGTGGCCAATGCCCCCACAATTTCCATGCCTTTCATCCCTGCATTAATTAATAAAGGAATGACGATTAGCAGCCTGTGGACAGGGCACCACCCGCAGCGAGGAGCAAATCTTTCCTCCAAAGGGGGGGGGGGGGGGGGAGCGAGGGAGGGGCCTGGGGGGGCGGCAGGGGTGGGGCCGGAGGGGGGCAGCGAGGGAGGGGCCGGGGGGCGATGGCGAGGGAGGGGCCGGGGGACGGCGAGGGAGGGGCCGGCGAGGGAGGGGCCGGCGAGGGAGGGGCCGGCGAGGGAGGGGCCGGCGAGGGAGGGGCCGGCGAGGGAGGGGCCGGGCGACGGCGAGGGAGGGGCCGGGCGAGGGAGGGGCCGGCGAGGGAGGGGTCGGCGAGGGAGGGGCCGGCGAGGGAGGGGCCGGCGAGGGAGGGTCCGAGGGACGGTGAGGGAGGGGCCTGGGGGTGGCGAGGGAAGGGTCGCGGGGGTGGCGAGGGAGGGGCCGGGGGGGCGGTGGCGAGGGAAGGGCCAGGGGGGCAGTGAGGGAGGGGCCGTGGGGGTGGCGAGGGAGGGGCCATGGGGGGTGGCGTGGGAGGGGCCGGGGGGGCGGTGAGGGAGATGGGACAAGAGAGGGCTGCCTATTCCACTGGTGGAGAGGGGTGTGGGGGGGGCTCCATTGGACAAAGGATGCCCCAATAGGAGAAAGTAACCCCCCACTCCCAAGCCCTCAGCTAGGCGGCATTGCCACCTGTTGTGGGCACCATTCCCTGCTGGTAAAATGCAGAAACAGTGGCAGGAGGCCCTGAAGAACCTCAATTGGTCCAAGGGCAGCCAGGTCACCTGATCCCTCCCCTGCTGTACAGTAAACAAGGATTTGTATCACACATCAGGTGGGATTTCCAGTCACACTCACCCCAACGCCGAAAGTTCTCGCCCGCGGTAAGTGGGCCTTTGCATAGCCCGCTGAATTTTCTGTCCCGCCCACTACGATTCCCATGGTAGGTGGGAAAATTCCACGCATTATCTCCCGACGTGGATCAATATCATACTTTGTTTTATAAAGTTTCTGTGAAATATGTTGAAATGCTTCATTGCATTAAAGGTGCTATATGAATGGTGATTATACCAATTAGAACCAATTAGAAACCCTCCAGTACAGAAAGAGGCCATTCGGCCCATCGAGTCTGCACCGACCACAATCCCACCCAGGCCCTACCTCCATATCCCTACATATTTACCCGCTAATCCCTCTAACCTACGCATCTCAGGACACTAAAGGGCAATTTTAGCATGGCCAATCAACCTAACCCGCACATCTTTGGATGTTGTTGTAAAGTCCACAGAATATAGGGCCAATTTACTCAGCCTCTTGTTACAGAGATACTCTCTCATCCCAGAGACCAGTCGACTGAATCATTGCTTTACCATCTCCAATGCACATTTATCCTTCATTAAATATGGAAAGTAAAGTTGCATCAAGACTTCTTTATTCTTGTATTCCAATCCCCTTGCAATAAAGGCCAACATGTCAGTTACCTTCCTAATTGCTTGCTGTACCTACATGCTTCTCCAAGAATGCACCAAATCCCTCCAAACATCAATATCCTTTCAAAAATGAATTCTCTTTGTCTGTTCTTTCGACCAAAGTGAATGACTTCACATTTCCCCACACTGTATTCTAATCTGACACCTTGTTGTTCACTCACTGAACCAGTCTCTATCTCATTGTAGCTGTTTTGTCACTGTAAACGGAATATAAAAGGCAGGTATTTGCAGAGAATAACAGTTCAATGCAGGGGGGGGCAAGGAGACATCAAGATAAAGACTGAGACAGGCAGCCAAAAACAGACCTGGCCAACCTTAGAACAGGAGGCTGTCCAATGAGGAGGAGAGGGAGTGTAATATGTGGTAGTTGTAGGGGATTCAATAATAATTCAAGAGGGGCACGGCAGCATAGTGGTTAGCACTGCTACTTCACAGCGCCAGGGGCCCAGGTTTGATTCTGGCCTTGGTGACTGTGTGGAGTTTACACGTTCTCCCCGTGTCTGCGTGGTTTCCTCCGGGTGCTCCAGTTTCTTCCCACAATCCAAAGATATGCAGGTTTGCCCCTCAGTGTCGGGGGTTAACAGGGAAAATACGTGGGGTTATGGGGATAGGGCTTGGGTGGGATTGTTGTCGGTACAGGCCCAATGGGCTGAATGGCCTCCTCCTACAGTGTAGGGATTCTATGAATTAGAGAAGAAATAACCACCTTTGGAAGCGGGATCTCGAATCCCACACAGTTTATTGCCTTAATGGTGTCAGAGTGAGGAACATCTGGAATCAGCTTGGTAGGATATTGGAGAGAAGGGGGGCGGGGGGGGGGGGGGGGGGGGGGTGGATCCATGTTGGGGCCAACAACATAGGAAAAAATAAACAAGAGGTCCTGTTTGGAGTGCAAGGAACTGGGAGTTAAACTAAAGCACAGGACCACTAGGTGCATAATCTCTAGATTATTCCCTGAACCATGTGGAAATCAGAATTGGGCTAAGCAGGTTTGAAAGGTGAACATGTGGCTGAAGGAACAGTGTGGGAAAGAGGATTCCATTTCCTGGACATTGTCACAGGAAGGAACTGTACAGTTGGGTTGGTTCCACCTGAGCCAGTCTGAGACCCAGGGTCCTCGCAAAAAGAAGAAATAGAATTGTTCACAAGGACTTCAGTGAGAGAGTGGACTTGAGTGGAAAAGATGGAATTGATAATGGTTCAAAAATAAAGAGTAACAGTTAGAAATTGGGGAAAATATCCAAAGGGAAATATGGTGTCAAAGAAAAGCTACAATTTGCAGTGAGTACCCAGTAAAACCAGCTAGTTATCCACTTGGTGTGGGCCTTCCCCTGCCCCCGAGAGTGGCAGGGGCAGGATGGCCATTGATTGATCACATAAGGCTCTCAGTGGATCTAAGGGGTGAGTGGGCTGCCCGGTGCTTCCTCTGCCCTGCCCACCACCCCCTCCTCCCCCGGGTAAAGAGACAGGTTGGGCCACATGGGTAGGCGATGGGCAGGCCACATGCTGGATTGTACCAGAACCCCAGGGCAGGATGGGAAAATTCCTCCCAGTTTTCCCTGTCAACCTTTCGTTTTATTTTACCCTGATTAGATCCCTTTTCATCCCATTAAAGTTAGCCCTCTTTCAAATTAAAGGTTCTAGTCTAAACTTTGTAATATAACGATTACTCTCGCCAAACTGTTCCCACAAAGACAGTCAATCCACTTGGCCCACCACATTCTCCAGTGCCAGATCCAAATGCCTCATTTCTAGGTGGGCTGAGAATGTACTGATCGAGGAAATTCTCCCAAGTACTTTTCAGAAAATTCCTCCCCCTCCTTTCCCTTTACTCTAACACAATCGATATCTGAGTAATTAAAGTCCCCAACATCACCACTTAACAGTTCTTGCACATCTCTGGTGATTTCCCTGCAGGTCATTGTTCCAGAGGAGCAGCTAGAGAGGTGATTCAAGTGAGGAAAGCGAGTAGGAAAGAGGGATTTATTTTTTTTCTTTCTTTTTTCGGAGTTTTTGTAAGGCAGCCGGAAGTCTAAAACCGGAAGTAGGCCCCAGTGAGACCTGGGAAGTTTTTTTTTCTGACGTCAGCCAGTAGCGCGCGGAAGGTTTAAAAAGCAGGCCGCTCTATCCAGTGGGCAGCGTTGTGAGCGGGCGGCGAGTGAGAGGGAGCAGAGTAGGACGACTTTGCCTCAAACAGGCTTCGGCGTGAACAGGTAGAGGCGAGGGTATGTCCCGGTAAGTTGTTATTGTTTCTTCAGAGTAGAAAGAATGCCAGGCAGGATGTTGGAATGCTTCTCTTGCAGGATGTGGGAAGTCAGGGAGACCTCCCTGAAACGACACCTGCAGGAGGTGCATCCAGCTGCAGCTCCTAACAGACCGCGTTAGGGAACTGGAGCAGAAACTGGATGACCTCCAAATCATTCGGGAGAATGAGTTTATAGATCATAGAATCATAGAATCATAGAAACCCTACAGTGCAGAAGGAGGCCATTCGGCCCATCGAGTCTGCACCGACCACAATCCCACCCAGGCCCTACCCCCACATATTTTACCCGCTAATCCCTCTAACCTACACATCCCAGGACTCTAAAGGGGCAATTTTTAACCTGGCCAATCAACCTAACCTGCACATCTTTGGACTGTGGGAGGAAACCGGAGCACCCGGAGGAAACCCACGCAGACACGAGGAGAATGTGCAAACTCCACACAGACAGTGTCCTGAGCCGGGAATCGAACCCGGGACCCTGGAGCTGTGAAGCAGCAGTGCTAACCACTGTGCTACCGTGCCGATGGTAGCTTCAGGGAGGCAGTTACACCAAAGGCACCGAGCACAGGTACTTGGGTTACCGTCAAGTGAGGGAAAGGGAAAGGGCAGGTAGAGCAGGGTTTCCCTGTGGCCATTCCCCTCCACAACAGGTATACCGATTTGGATACTGTTGTGGGGGATGCCTTACCTGCGACAAGCTGCGGCAGCCGGATCTCTGGCACTGAGTCTGGTTCTGCAGCACAGAAGGGAGGGTGGAAGAAGAGGAGAGCGGTAGTGATAGGGGACTCGATAGTCAGAGGTACAGACAGGAGGTTCTGTGGTCGTGACAGAAACTCCCGGATGGTTTGTTGCCTCCCGGGTGCCAGGGATGTCACTGATCGCGTGCACAGCATTCTGAAGTGGGAGGGTGATCAGCCAGATGTCATGGTACACATTGGTACCAATAACGTAGGAAGGAAGAGTGAGGAGGTCCTAAAGAGTGAGTATAGAGTTTGGTAGGAAGTTAAAAAGCAGGACCCCGAGGGTAGTAATCTCAGGATTGCTCCCTGTGCCACATGCCACTGAGGGTAAGAGTAGGACGCTCGGGCGGATGAACATGTGGCTGAGGAACTGGTGTAGGGGGCAGGGTTTCAGATTTCTAGATCATTGGGACCAGGTGGCAGGTGGGACCTGTACAAGAGAGACAGGTTACACCTGAACTACAAGGGGACCAATATACTTGCAGGGAGGTTTGCTAGTGTTATTGGGGAGGGTTTAAACTAGATTTTCAGGGGGATGGGAACCAGAGTGCCAGAGCAGATAGTGGAGCAGGGGTGAAAATAAATGGTGTTAATAGTTCATGCAAAATCACAAATAGAAGGGTTGTGTGTGGTGGTAATAATCTTCTGAGATGTGTCTATTTCAATGCCAGGAGTATTGTGGGGAAGGCAGACGAGCTGAGGGCGTGGATTGACACGTGGAATTATGACATTATAGCCATTAGTGAAACTTGGCTACATGAGGGGCAGGACTGGCAGCTCAATGTTCGAGGGTTCCGATGTTTCAGACGTGATAGAGGCAGGGGGATGAAGGGTGGGGGGGTGGCATTGCCAGTCAGGGAAAATGTTACAGCAGTGGTCAGGCAGGACAGATTAGAGGGCTTGTCTACCGAGGCCATATGGGTGGAGCTGAGAAACAGGAAAGGTATGACCACATTAATGGGGTTGTATTATAGACCACCCAATAGTCAGCGAGAATTGGAGGAGCAAATCTGCAGAGAGATATCAGACAACTGCAGGAAACATAAAGTTGTGATAGTAGGGGATTTTAATTTTCCACATATAGATTGGGACTCCCATACTGTTAAAGGTCTAGACGGGTTAGAGTTTGTAAAATGTGTTCAGGAAAATTTTCTAAATCAAATTATAGAGGTACCAACTAGAAAGGATGCAATATTAGATCTCCTATTAGGAAACGAGTTAGGACAAGTGACGGAAGTGTGTGTAGGGAAACACTTTGGTTCCAGTGACCATAACGCCATTGGTTTCAACTTGATCATGGATAAAGATAGATCTGGTCCTCGGGTTGAGGTTCTAAACTGGAAAAAGGCCAAATTTGAAGAAATGAGAAAGGATCTAAAAAGCGTGGATTGGGACAGACTGTTCTCTGGCAAGGATGTGATTGGTAAGTGGGAGGCCTTCAAAGGAGAAATTTTGAGAGTGCAGAGTTTGTATGTTCCTGTCAGGATTAAAGGCAAAGTGAATAAGAATAAGGAACCTTGGTTCTCGAGGGATATTGGAACTCTGATCAAGAAGAAGAGAGAGATGTATGACATGTATAGGCAACAGGGAGCAAATAAGATGCTTGAGGAGTATAAAAAGTGCAAGAAACTACTTAAGAAAGAAATCAGGAAGGCTAAAAGGAGACATGAGGTTGCTTTGGCAGACAGAGTGAAGGATAATCCTAAGAGCTTCTACAGGTATATTAAGAGCAAAAGGATAATAAGGGATAAAATTTGTCCTCTTGAAGATCAGAGTGGTCGGCTATGTATGGAACCAAAAGAAATGGGGGAGATATTAAATGGGTTTTTTGCATCCGTATTTACTAAGGAAACTGGCATGGAGTCTATGGAAATAAGGCAAACAAGTAGGGAGGTCATGGAACCTATACAGATTAAAGGGGAGGAGGTGCTTGCTGTCTTGAGGCAAATCAGAGTAGATAAATCCCCAGGGCCGGACAGGGTATTCCCTCGGACCTTGAAGGAGACTAGTGTTGAAATTGCAGGGGCCCTGGCAGATATATTTAAAAATGTCGGTATCCACGGGTGAGGTGCCGGATGATTGGAGGATAGCTCATGTTGTTCCGTTGTTTAAAAAAGGCTCAAAAAGTAATGCGGGAAATTATAGGCCGGTAAGTTTGACGTCAGTAGTAGGTAAATTATTGGAAGGAGTACTAAGAGATAGGATCTACAAAGATTTGGATAGACAGGGACTTATTAGGGAGAGTCAACATGGCTTTGTGTGTGTTAGGTCATGTTTAACCAATCTATTAGAGTTTTTCGAGGGGGTTACCAAGAAAGTGGATGAAGGGAAGGCAGTGGATGTTGTCTACATGGACTTCAGTAAGGCCTTTGACAAGGTCCCGTATGGGAGGTTAGTCAGGAAGGTTCAGTCGCTAGGTATACATGGAGAGGTAGTAAATTGGATTAGACATTGGCTTAATGGAAGAATGGTGGCGTTTGCTACCAAATAAACCTGTTGGACTTTAACCTGGTGTTGTTAAACTTCTTACTGTGTCAATGGAAGAACGATCATGACTCATGACTACCATCATAATAATCACTATCATACCATCAGCATCATGACTACCATCGACACCGCAAACTGCCGGCTCCAAGTGGAGAGGATCTCCAAGAAGATCGCGCATATCGACACAGCATTCTAATCAGTATTCTGCAACTTGATTCTGTCTGTTTGCCCTGTTTGAGAGCAGATTTCCACTCCATCTGACGAAGGAGCAGTGCTCCGAAAGCTTATGGTATTTGCTACCAAATAAACCTGTTGGACTTCAACCTGGTGTTGTGAGACTTCTTACTGTGTTCAATGGAAGAAGCCAGAGAGTGGTAGTGGAGGATTGCTTATCTGAGTGGAGGCCTGTGACTAGTGGTGTGTCACAGGGATCAGTGCTGGGTCCATTGTTGTTTGTCAGCTATATCAATGATCTGGATGATAATGTGGTCAATTGGATCAGCAAATTTGCTGATGATACAAAGATTGGAGGTGTAGTGGACAGTGAGGAAGGTTTTCAAAGCTTGCAGAGGGATTTCGACCAGCGAGAAAAATGGGCTGAAAAATGGCAGATGGAGTTTAATGCAGACAAGTGTGAGGTATTGCACTTTGGAAGGACAAACCAAGGTAGAACATAGAAGGCAAATGGTAGGACACTGAAGAGTGCAGTAGAACAGAGGGATCTGGGAATACAGATACATAATTCCCTAAAAGTGGCGTCACAGGTAGATCGGGTCATAAAGAGTGCTTTTGGTACATTGGCCTTTATAAATCAAAGTATTGAGTATAGGAGTTGGAATGTTATAGTGAGGTTGTATAAGACATTGGTGAGGCCGAATTTAGAGTATTGTGTGCAGTTTTGGTCACCTAATTACAAGAAGGATATTAATTAGGTTGAAAGAGTGCAGAGAAGGTTTACAAGGATGTTGCCGGGACTTGAGAAACGGAGTTACAGAGAAAGGTTGAATAGGTTAGGACTTTATTCCCTGGAGCGTAGAAGAATGAGGGGAGATTTGATAGAGATGTATAAGATTTTGATGGGTATAGATAGAGTGAATGCAAGCAGGCTTTTTCCACTGAGGCTAGGGGAGAAAATAACTAGAGGACATGGGTTAAGGGTGAGAGGGGAAAAGTTTAAAGGGAATATTAGGGGGGGCTTCTTCACACAGAGTGGTGGGAGTGTGGAATGAGTTGCCAGATGAGGTGGTGAATGCAGACTCACTTTTAATATTTAAGAAAAACTTGGACAGGTACATGGATGAGAGGGGTGTGGAGGGATATGGTCCAGGGGCAGGTCAGTGGGTTCAGAGTGAAGGGGGAAAAGTTTAAAGGGAATATTAGGGGGGCTTCTTCACAGAGAGAGTGGTGGGAGTGTGGAATGAGCTGCCAGATGACGTGGTGAATGCGGGCTAATTTTTAACATTTAAGAAAAACTTGGACAGGTACATGGATGAGAGGGGTGTGGAGGGATATGGTCCAGGTGTAGGTCAGTGGACTAGGCAGAAAAATGGTTCGGCACAGCCAAGAAGGGCCAAAAAGCCTGTTACTGTGCTGTAATGTTCTATGGTTGTATGGTTTGCTCCTCCATCTCTCTCTCACTATTTAGAGGCCTGAAGGATACCTTCAGTAGCCTGAGCAGAACTTTCTTGCTTCTTAACTCGGAACTGAATGGATTAACCATAGAAACCATAGAAACCCTACAGCACAGAAAGAGGCCATTCGGCCCATCGAGTCTGCACCGACCACAATCCCACCCAGGCCCCACCCCCACATCCCTATATATTTACCCACTAATCCCTCTAACCTACGCATCCCAGGACACTAAGGGCAATTTTAGCATGGCCAATCAACCTAACCCGCACATCTTTGGACTGTCCTTGCTCCTGAAGGATACCCTCTATTTCAAATCCCGCACCGTCTCCTCTGGTCCATTCTGCCAGACTGTCTGCAATTGTTCCATTTCCTGTCTTCTCGAGTTGCCAGTTTGGGCTGGACATGTTGTGGAAGATGTTGGCGGGAGTGATGTCATGGCAAGCGGGTAGTGTAGCATGAGAATTGTCGAGGATTGGAACGATTTGAAAGCAATATTCCACCGCATCTCTGAGTGCTCAGCTGAGCACCAGAAAGCCCACCAATGCCTCTACTTTCTCAGAAAACTAAGGAAATTTGGCATGTCAGCTACGACTCTCACCAACTTTTACAGATGCACCATAGAAAGCATTCTTTCTGGTTGTATCACAGCTTAGTATGGCTCCTGCTCTGCCCAAGACTGCAAGAAACTACAAAAGGTCGTGAATCACGCAAACCAGCCTCCCAACCATTGACTCTGTCTACACTTCCCGCTGCCTTAGCAAAGCAGCCAGCATAATTAAGGACCCCACGCACACCGGACATTCTCTATTCTACCTTCTTCCGTCAAGAAAAAGATACAAAAGTCTGAGGTAAGTTCCCAACCGACTCAAGAACAGCTTCTTCCCTGCTGCCATCAGACTTTTGAATGGACTTACCTTGCATTAAATTGATCTTTCTCTACACCCTAGCTATGACTGTTAACACTACATTCTCCACTCTCTCCTTTCCTTCTCTATGATCGGTATGTTTTGTCTGTATAGTGCGCAAGAAACAATACTTTTCACTGTATGTTAATACATGTGACAATAATAAATCAAATCAAATCAAGTCAACTGGGTTTCCTCCGGGTGCTCCGGTTTCCTCCCACAGTCCAAAGGTGTGCGGGTTAGGTTGATTGGCCATGCTAAAATTGCCCCTTAGTGTCCTGAGATGCGTAGGTTAGCGGAATTAGCAGGTAAATATGGAGGGATATGGAGGTAGGGCCTGGATGGGATTGTGGTCGGTGCAGACTCGATGGGCCAAATGGCCTCTTTCTGCACTGTAGGATTTCTATGATTCTATTATTCTAACTGAGTAGTAGACTCAAGGGTCTAATCCACATTGAATGAGCTTTGCTCCTTTACTGATAGTAATGATAACTAAATTATCATTGACACTGCATCCAAACTGACTGGGCGGCACGGTAGCACAGTGGTTAGCACTGCTGCTTCACAGCTCCAGGGTCCTGGGTTCGATTCCCGGCTCGGGTCACTGTCTGTGTGGAGTTTGCACATTCTCCTCGTGTCTGCGTGGGTTTCCTCCGGGTGCTCCGGTTTCCTCCCACAGTCCAAAGATGTGCGGGTTAGGTTGATTGGCCAGGTTAAAAAAAAAAATTGCCCCTTAGAGTCCTGAGATGCGTACATTAGCGGGTAAAATATGTGGGGGTAGGGCCTGGGTGAGATTGTGGTTGGTGCAGACTCGATGGGCCGAATGGCCTCCTTCTGCACTGTAGGGTTTCTATGAGTTCTATGACGTGTCTCCCAGATGCCAAGGCAATGGAGGATGTAAGCTTGGCCGTTTCAGGTGAATGCTGGACAATGAGTGAATGTCAATAACCACACGGTGATCTCGCTGAATCGCTCTGTGAGTGTGATGCTCACGTCACTCTCAGCTGTGTGTCCATGCTGTCATGTGACTAATCACTGACGTCCAATTGTATCTAGGGGTTCAGTGTCAAGATGCGTTAATTATGCCTGAGGGCCAGAGTTTGGGGAGATGGTGCGACCCGGGCGTATCTTCATCTTCAGATGGTGCAGCGCTAACCATTGGTGAATGATTTCCTCTTTGCGCTGCTGTCACACTGGTTTGAGCGTGTCAATGTGAGCCAAAGTGTCTCAGCCTTTTGGATGAGTGTTGCTGACAGTACACAGCAGCCACATGCTCCCCCGGCTGCTGCACCTTCCAAGGATCGTTAGGGATGAAGGTGATTTATCTTCCCTGCATTCTCATTGTGAGATTGATGACCTTTAGTGAGGTGTTGAAGATAACAATGAGAGTTCTGGGCTCAGGGGAATCAATGCAGTCGCTTGTCTTCACTTCATTCCTCCTGTAGCTATGAGGTTGCCACGGGCAATGAGGGTCTTCATTAGGGTCAAAAGACCCGAGTCCTCGCTTGGATTCACAGTCAGGCTTCTGTTGCTTGTCTTCCAATGGCCTTGACAATAACAGCTGATACCCAATCCTTGCATTCATGTCATGACTGTAAACATGATGCCTTGAATGCCATGATCAGTGCACTGGAAAAATGGAGGCTTGTAGGGTCCATGCAGACGGGGCCATTGTTTGACCCTACATCCATTCTCACATCCCAATTAAGACCATATGCACCACAGCACCTACATTTAATGGATTGTCACCTGAACGTGCACTATCAGTAAAGGAGCAATTGTGCATTAGACTCTCAAGTCTAGTACTCAGCTGAACCATGTTATCTGTGGTCTGAGCAGGATGTTTATAGGGTGCCCCTTCAATCGGCCAAGAACTGGTGTGTTGAAGTCTTCCCATGCACCCACAGACCACTCCCCTTCCGGCTTGCTTTTCAAACTGCACCATTCTTAGATGAGATTGAAAATGGCCCTGTTGACTTTTTGCCATCAGACCAACTTCCAACCTCCCACTACCACCATATTGCTCCCAGCTTCCTTCAAATTCACTGCCTCCTAATTTCCCTTCTTCCTGTTATTATTCAGCCCCCCGTTACCCTTGACCACATCCCTCTCCATGTGGATATTCCTATTCTGCCAACTGAACCCTTCAATGTTCTTGTCCCCATGTCCTTTGTCAACTGACCCCTTGCCTCCTCAAGGCCACATGCACCCTTACATTTCAGCACCCACCCCCGTGAGGCCATCCAGTATCCCACCATGACGTTTCAGCTACTGACTTACACAATCCAGGTTGCTCCTCCGAATGTGAGTGTTCTCTGCCTGACATTATCATGGCTCAAATCCTCAGGTTCAAATTCCTTAGGTGACCGACCACTAAGCACAGCTGTGCGCAGCCGTCACTGCCCATGGAGGCCTACTCCCACCCAACACCAGGCCCAAGATATTTCTGCCATGGAAAGCCCTCTAACATGATCCGTACCACCTCAGGACTGTCTCTTCAACATGCCCCTGACAGCGTGGCCTCAGCTCTAGGATGGTCTTGGATTGTTCCTTGGATAGTCTTATACCCTAGGACAATCTGTTCAATATTCCTCCTGATAGTGTGACCTCAGCCCCAGGACACTGAGGGAGGTGAGGGTGGAAATTGCTGGGGCCTTGTACGAAATCTTTGTATCCTCTTTGGTCACAGGAGAGATCCCAGAGGACTAGAGAATAGCCAATGTTGTTCCCTTTGTTTAAGGAGGGCAACAGGGATAATCTGGGAAATTATGGGCAGGTGAGCCTGACTTCAGTGGTCGGGAAATTATTGGCGAAGATTCTTAGAGACAGGATTTACTAACATTTGGAAAAATATGGACTTATTAGTGATAGGCAGCATGGCTTTGTGCGGGGGAGGTCGTGTCTCACAAACTTGATTGAGTTTTTTGAGGAAGTGACAAAGATGATTGCTGAGGGCAGGGCGGTGGATGTTGTCTACGTGGACTTTAGCAAGGCCTTTGACAAGTTCTCTCATGGCAGACTGATGCAAAAAATGAAGCCACATGGGATCAGCGGTGAGCTGGTAAGATGGATACAGAACTGGCTTGGTCAGAGTAACCTGGTGTTGTTAAAACTCTTACTTGGTCAGAGAAGACAGAGAGTAGCACTGGAAGGGTGTTTTCCTGACTGGAGATCTGTGACAATGGTGCTGTCCCACAGGGATCAGTGCTGGGATCCTTGTCATTTGTAATATATATAAATGATTTGGAGAAGAATGTAGGTGGTCTGATTAGTAAGTTTGCGGATGTCACAAAGATTGGGGGAGCTGTGGATAGTGAGGAGGATTGCCAGAGGATACAGGAGGATATAGGTAGACTGGAGACTTGGGTAGAGAAATGGCACATGGAATTTAATCCAGACAAATGCGAGGTGATGCATTTTGGGAAGTCTAATGTAGGAGGGAAGTATACAGTAAATGGCAGAACCATTAGAAGCATTAACATAGAGAGATCTAGGCGTACAGATCCACAGCTCCCTGAAAGTGGCCACGCAAGTGGATAAGGTAGTCAAGAAGGCGTATGGCTTGCTTGCCTTCATCAGTCGAGGCATAAAGTATAAAAATTGGCAAGTCATGTTGTAGCTGTATAGTACTTCAGTTAGGTCACATTTGGAATACTGCGTACAGTTCTGGTCGCCACACTACCAGAAGGATGTGGAGGCTTTGGAGAGGGTGCAGGAGAGGTTTACCGGGATGTTGCCTGGTCCGGAGGGTATTAGCTATGAGCAGAGGTTGGAGAAACTCAGTTTGTTTTCACTTGAACATCGGAGGCTGAGAGGTGACCTGATAGAGGTTTACAAACTTATGAGAGGCATGGACAGAGTGGATAGTCAGAAGCTTTTTCCCAGGATAGAAATGTCAATTAGTAGGGGGACATAGGTTTAAGATAAAAGGGGGAAAGTTTAAAGGAGGTGAGAGAGGCAAATTTGTTTTACATGGAGGGCGGTAAGTGCCTGGAATGCGCTACCAGAGGAGGTGGGAGAAGCAGATACAATAGCAACGTTTAAGAGGCATCTTGACAGATATATGAATAGACCGAGAAGAGGGATATAGACTGCCTAGAGGCAAAAGTTCTTTAGTTTAGAAAGTGTCATATGTCAGCACAGGCTTGGTGGGCTGAAGGGCCTGTTCCTGTGCTGTACTGTCCTTTGCTTTCTTTGTTTGACAGACTCTTCAACATGCCCCTGACAGCCTGGCCTCGGCTCTAGGATGGTCTTGGACTGTTCCTTGGACAGTTTTAAAACTCGTACCTTGGGATAATCTTTCACTTCTCCACTCTGTTCCTAGAGCACCCTCCCAGTCTCACCTCCGTCTCTATCCCACCCACTGGCATAGCCTCTGGTGCCCGTCCCTTGGTGCCGCCTCAGATACGAGCACCCGAAATCTCTCAGCAGTGCTGTGAAAACTCAGTGAAAGCAGCATCTACGTACCTGGCAATTCTTCATGAAGTGAAGCTTGCCAGGTGTATGCTGCTTACATATTGTTGGGAATCCGAGCCTTCTAATTAGCCACTGGTAGGCATTTAATTTGGAGGAAGATGATTCCGGAGAGTGGGTCTTTTAATGAATATTCGTGAGATGCAAGTGATGCAGATGTGCTTCCTCACAACCCAGAAAGGACAAGCAGTTCAGACCAGGATTCTTATTTCCCCATTTTACACACTGGAATTCTCCAATCCGCCGCCGAGATTCTCCAGCCTCGCCTGTCGCTGGGATTCTCCGACCACGCCCATTGCTGGGATTCTCCGACCTTGCCTGCCGCCGGGATTCTCCAGCCTCGCCTGTCGCTGGGATTCTCCTGACCACGCCCATTGCTGGGATTCTCTGACCTTGCCTGCCGCCAGGATTCTCCAGTCCCGCTGTTGTGAATGGAGATTTTGCGGAGTGCCGGATTCTCTGTTCTCGCTGGCAGTGGCAGCAGGGCATTGGAGACCCTCGAATTCCAGCCAATGTGTTTTCCTTCTGGGAGAGATCATTGGACTCACCATGAAAATCGGGAGAACAAAATTCCAAACGTATTTCTCACCGGGAATCTGAGTTTTTCCATCATGCCAAGCGTCGTTTAAAATGCAGTTTGCCAACAACTGCAGCTGATGTGATGTTAAAGCTTTATAAAAGTCCTCACACTGCCCACCCAATCCAAGGAAATGAATAATTAAACCAATCTTTAACTAGCAAGCAGATCTTAACATGGATACAGAAAGCTCTATCTGCCTATCCCACCTCTGATAGATCTACTCGAACTGAGCTGTGTCTGAAATAAAGAACAAAGAACAGTATAGCACAGGAAACAGGCCCTTCGGCCCTCCAAGCCTGTGCTGCTCATTGGTCCAATTAGACCATTCGTTTCTATCCCTCCATTCCCAGACTGCTCATGTGACGATCCAGGTAAGTCTTAAACGATGTCAGCGTGCCTGCCTCCACCACCCTACTTGGCAGCGCATTCCAGGCCCCCACCACTCTCTGTGTAAAAAACGTCCCTCTGATATCTGAGTTATATTTCGCCCCTCTCACCTTGAGCCCATGACCCCTCGTGATCGTCACTTCTGATCTGGGAAAAAGCTTCCCACTGTTCACCCCATCTATACCCTTCATAATTTTGTACACCTCTATTAGGTCTCCCCTCATTCTCCGTCGATATTTCACTGTTTTAATTTCCCGCTCAGACTTACGGGGCAGAGTCACGTGTGCCATTGCAGAACGCAGAAATTTTCAGCGCACGGACGGGGTCCACAGGACAAGAGTTGTGATTCTACCCTGTGGGCCCAACCTGCCTCTGTGATTCTACCCTGTGGGTCCAGCCTGCCTCTGTGATTCTACCCTGTGGGTCCAGCCTGCCTCTGTGATTCTACCCTGTGGGCCCAACCTGCCTCTGTGATTCTACCCTGTGGGTCCAGCCTGCCTCTGTGATTCTACCGTGGGTCCAACCTGCCTCTGTGATTCTACCCTGTGGGCCCAACCTGCCTCTGTGATTCTACCGTAGGTCCAACCTGCCTCTGTGATTCTACCCTGTGGGCCCAACCTGCCTCTGTGATTCTACCCTGTGGGCCCAACCTGCCTCTGTGATTCTACCCTGTGGGCCCAGCCTGCCTCTGTGATTCTACCGTGGGTCCAACCTGCCTCTGTGATTCTACCCTGTGGGTCCAGCCTGCCTCTGTGATTCTACCGTGGGTCCAACCTGCCTCTGTGATTCTACCGTGGGTCCAACCTGCCTCTGTGATTCTACCCTGTGGGCCCAACCTGGGAAATGAGCCAGACCAGGTGCTAGACTTGGAAGTTGGTGTGCATTTTGGTGATAGTGACCACAATTCGGTTACGTTCACCTTAGTGATGGAAAGGGATAGGCATGAACCTCGGGCCAGTGGTTTTAGCTGGGGGAAGGGTAATTATGAGGCTATTAGGAGAGAATTAGGAAACATAGGTTGGACTAGGAGATTACAGGGACTGGGAACGTCCGACATGTGGAGTTTTTTCAAGGAGCAGCTACTGCGAGTCTGTGATAGGTATGTCCCTGTCAGGCAAGGAGGAATTGGTAGGGCTAGGGAACCGTGGTGCACCAAAAAAGTTTCTTTGTTGGTTAAAAAGAAAAAGGAGGCTTATGTTCGGATGAGACGTGAGCACTCGGGTAGTGCACTAGAAAGCTTTAGATTGGCTAAGAGGGAGTTGAAGAGCGAGCTTAGAAGGGCTAAAAGGGGACATGAGAAGACTTTGGCGGATAGGGTTAAAGAGAATCCTAAGGCGTTCTATAGGTATGTCAAGAACAGAAGGTTGGTTAGGGCAAGTTTAGGGCCAGTTATAGATGGCAGAGGGAAGTTATGTGTGGAACCGGAGGAGATTGGTGAAGCATTGAACCAATATTTCTCTTCGGTGTTCACGCAAGGGGACATGAATATAGCTGAGGAGGACACTGGGTTGCAAGGGAGTAGAATAGACAGTATTACAGTTGATAAGGAGGATGTGCAGGATATTCTGGAGGGTCTGAAAATAGATAAATCCCCTGGTCCGGATGGGATTTATCCAAGGATTCTCTGGGAGGCAAGAGAAGTGATTGCAGAGCCTCTGGCTCTGATCTTCAGGTCGTCGTTGGCCTCTGGTATAGTACCAGAAGATTGGAGGTTAGCGAATGTTGTCCCATTGTTTAAGAAGGGGAACAGAGACTTCCCCGGGAATTATAGACCGGTGAGTCTCACTTCTGTTGTCGGCAAGATGTTGGAAAAAATTATAAGGGATAGGATTTATAGTTATTTGGAGAGTAATGAATTGATAGGTGATAGTCAGCATGGTTTTGTGGCAGGTAGGTCGTGCCTTACTAACCTTATTGAGTTTTTTGAGAAAGTGAGCAAGGAGGTGGATGGGGGCAAGGCAGTGGACGTGGTATATATGGATTTTAGTAAGGCGTTTGATAAGGTTCACCATGGTAGGCTTCTGCAGAAAATGCAGATGTATGGGATTGGGGGTGATCTAGGAAATTGGATCAGGAATTGGCTAGCGGATAGGAAACAGAGGGTGGTGGTTGATAGTAAATATTCATCATGGAGTGCGGTTACAAGTGGTGTACCTCAGGGATCTGTTTTGGGGCCACTGCTGTTTGTAATATTTATTAATGATCTGGATGAGGGTATAGTTGGGTGGATTAGCAAATTTGCTGATGACACCAAAGTCGGTGGTGTGGTAGACAGTGAGGAAGGGTGTCGTAGTTTGCAGGAAGACTTAGACAGGTTGCAAAGTTGGGCCGAGAGGTGGCGGATGGAGTTTAATGCGGAGAAGTGTGAGGTAATTCACTTTGGTAGGAATAACAGATGTGTTGAGTATAGGGCTAACGGGAGGACTTTGAATAGTGTGGAGGAGCAGAGGGATCTAGGTGTATGTGTGCATAGATCCCTGAAAGTTGGGAATCAAGTAGATAAGGTTGTTAAGAAGGCATATGGTGTCTTGGCGTTTATTGGTAGGGGGATTGAATTTAGGAGTCGTAGCGTTATGTTGCAACTGTACACAACTCTGGTGCGGCCGCACTTGGAGTACTGTGTGCAGTTCTGGTCCCCACATTACAGGAAGGATGTGGAGGCTTTGGAGAGGGTGCAGAGGAGGTTTACCAGGATGTTGCCTGGTATGGAGGGGAGATCCTATGAGGAGAGGCTGAGGGATTTGGGATTGTTTTCGCTGGAAAGGCGGCGGCTAAGAGGGGATCTTATTGAAACATATAAGATGATTAGAGGTTTAGATAGGGTGGATAGTGATAGCCTTTTTCCTCTGATGGAGAAATCCAGCACGAGGGGGCATGGCTTTAAATTGAGGGGGGGTAGTTATAGAACCGATGTCAGGGGTAGGTTCTTTACCCAGAGGGTGGTGAGGGATTGGAATGCCCTGCCAGCATCAGTAGTAAATGCGCCTAGTTTGGGGGCGTTTAAGAGATCCGTAGATAGGTTCATGGACGAAAAGAAATTGGTTTAGGTTGGAGGGTCACAGTTTTTTTTTGTAACTGGTCGGTGCAACATCGTGGGCCGAAGGGCCTGTTCTGCGCTGTAATGTTCTATGTTCTATGTTCTATGTTCTAACCTGCCTCTGTGATTCTACCGTGGGTCCAGCCTGCCTCTGTGATTCTACCGTGGGCTCAGCCTGCCTCTCTCCCCATTACTGAGGCGGCTCAGTCACGTTTACTGAGATTTTCTAAGCACTGAATAAGGTGATTTATATTATTTCACAAACGTGCATCTTCTCCGAGATAATGTAAGGAAACAAATCCAATCAATCTGAATTGATGGCAATGTCATCAATTTGTTTGTTCCTTTCCTGGTGACAAGGTGCAAGGAGGGGTAAAGTCAGCCCTCTGTCTTTTGAAATCTCCTGGGTACCGGGAGATTGATGTCAATTCCAAGAGACTCTGGGAGAGTTGACAAACCAATTTCCTTAGACTCTAAACCCCCTTGAAAAAAGGGCCAACATTCCATTAGCCTTCCTGATTACCTCCTGTCTGCTAGCTTTCTGTATTTCATGTGCAGTTACCCTTGTGTTACAGCTTCCTGCAGTCCTTTTCCATTTAAATAATACTGTTCTTTTGTTCTTCCTTCCAAAATGAACAACTTCACATTTTCCCACATTATACTCCATTCGCCAACATTTTGCCCAGTTATCTATCCTATCAATATCTCTGTGTAAACTGGTTGGAGTGAGGGCTCGATTACAAAGAGATAGATGTTATGCTACAGTTATTCAAAGCCCTGGTTAGACCACAGCTGGAGTTACTCTGAGCAGTTCTGAAGGATATATTAGCCTTGGAAAGAGCCCAGTGAAGATTTACCAGAATGATACCTGGATAGTAAAATAGAAAATAGGAGGAGTAGGACATTCAGCCCATCGAGACTGCTCCATAATTCAATGTGATCGTGGCTGATCCTCTATCTCAATGTCATACTCCCATTCTCTCCCCATACCCCTTGATGCCTTTTATAACCAGAAATCCATCTAGTTCTCAAATATATTCAGTGACTTGGCCTTCACCACCTTCTGTGGTAGAGAATTCCACAGGTTCATTACCCTCTGAGTGAAGAATTTTTCCTCATCTTGGTCCTAAGACTGTGACTCCTTGATCTGGATCCCAGCCAGAGGAAACAACACTCCGACATCCAGTCTGTCCAGCCCTGTCAGAGTTTTATATCTTTCAAAGAGATCCCCTCCCATCCTTCTAAATTCTGGTGAATTCACACCCAGTCGACCCAATCTCTCCTTATACAATAATCCTGCCATCCCAGGAATCAGTCTGATGAGCCTTCACTGTGTTCCCTCTATAGCAAGTATATCGTTTCGTGATAAGGAGACCGAACTGCACATAATACCCAGGCCGTTGGGCCCTGTACAGCTGCAGTAAGACATCTTTGCTCCTCTACTCAAATCTTTTGTTCTTCCTTCCAAAATGAACAACTTCTCATTTTCCCACATTATACTCCATTCGCCAACATTTTGCCCAGTTACCTATCCTATCAATATCTCTGTGGATTGAATTCGGAGGACGGATTACACAAATTACATTTGTATTTCCTGGAATTTAGAAAGTTTGGGAATGGTTTGATCAAGGTTTTCAGATATCTAGTAAAGGACTAGACCAATAGACACTACTTCGGTTGATTGCTCAACTAAGGGAGTCTAAAGAGGTGTCAAAGTTCAGAACCCTTTTTCACTGTTGCCATTGATGCTAAATCTGTTGTTAAATTTAATCTGAGATTATCAGAATTTTTATTGTCCATAGGTATCAATGATGATAATATGGGAGTTAGGTTCCATGTCAGTCATTGTGCCTCTGAATAGAGGAAAATGCTGAAAGGGCTGAATAGACTCCTGTCCCAGTGTTGCTATTTTTCTCTCTGCATTTTACCCGGACTTTCCCTCGAGCACCCGGATTTACTGCAGAGTCC